>NW_002990121.1:1550138-1848503 GCF_000003125.1 Talaromyces stipitatus ATCC 10500 | reverse complement strand
ACGGCTTACTGTACAGAATATTTTGAAGCTTTACAACACCACATAATAATTAAATATAGTGAATTTCTGGTGTAGCACTAAATAAGCTATGGCGAATCTAAAAAGCATAAAAGTTAATCGCGAAAACGTGCAGGGGGCCGTATCGCGCGGCCCCTACGGTTTGTAGTAACAACCACCTCATTATCCTCCACATGAGCCTCAGGTTGCACTCTTGGCTTTGCTTGCCTAGAAATTTGCTCTGTGGGTTTTTTTGAAGCCTTTGGAGTTGATATAACATCATTTTGAAGCTGTAAATCAGCTAGCTTAGCCAATTCTTGCTCGTCCTTAAGCCGTTGCTTTTCCGCAGCCTCTTGCTCACGCTGCTCACGTTTTTCTTGTCGGATTTGAGCTCTTTTAACCTTTTCGGCCTCTTTAGCTTGCTTTTTAAGCTGTTGTTGAAGCTTTTTATCATCTTTATGAGCCTGCTTCTGCGCGGCTTCGTCATTTTTTTGAGAAATAATATCACGAGCTTGCTGAACCTTAGTAGGGCTCATAAAAAGCGCTCCACCATCTTGTTCTGATGGTAAACCTAGTAATAAAGGCTGTTTCTTGTTTTTAGGCTTCTTTGCATTTATGAGAGCTCTTTTCAGGCCTTGATTCTCATTTTGAAGCAAGATAAGCTGAGTAGAAAGATGTGACACCGTTTCTCGAAGCTGTACAGCCTTTTCATCATAAATATTGTTAACAACAGTTTTAACAAGCTTCTCAAGCCGTCTCCAATCTTCTGGAGGAATAATTGAAGCTCCGGATTCGCTTGAGAATGGCCGGCTGGTGATTTTCTTGTTGAATTTGTTGATAACAATCTCCGGATCAAAGGGATATAGACCAGTCGTTCTGAATGCTGAATTGATATTCTTGCTTATAAAAACCTCATTCCAGCTAGCCCAAAAAAGGCGAAAAAAGTCACGTTTAGTGAGCCGGGTGAAGCCTTGGCTATCCCTTATAAAATCATCCAATTGCTTCGTATAAGCGTTAGAAAGAGGCGAGAAAAGAGCGACATCAAGAGGCTGTAAAGTATGTGTTGCATGAGCCGGAAAGATTGCTAATAGAATTCGATTCGAGTCGCAGTATTCAATAAACTTCATTGTAACGTGGGATCCATGCCCATCGAGGATAAGAAGGCGCCATCCCCGGCTTGCTTGAGATTTTGTCTCTTTATCAAAAACATCCACCAACCAGCGATATCCGATATCATTATTAGTCCACCCTGACTCTGAGGCTGCAAAGAAGCATCTCTGTGTTTGGGGATCGTA
Source organism: Talaromyces stipitatus ATCC 10500 (assembly GCF_000003125.1). Classification (NCBI taxonomy): domain Eukaryota; kingdom Fungi; phylum Ascomycota; class Eurotiomycetes; order Eurotiales; family Trichocomaceae; genus Talaromyces; species Talaromyces stipitatus. Next base: position 1,847,211 of record NW_002990121.1, on the reverse strand, counting down.
ATCTTGAAGCCAAGAATCCTGTATAAAGCCCGATTTTGCCATATAAATAAGACTAGGCGCTAAAGCAGTTCCATTGGCACAGATACAACCAATTGTTGTAATCCATTCTCGATTTCCATCCTGAAGATGCTGCTTATAGCCCCCTTGCTCATATTTGCGCCGAGTAAAGATTCTTTTCCGTTTTGTGCTTACTCCAAGCATGAAGCCCTTCTCATCCATATTATAGATTTGCTCTGGGCCGAGGTTATATTCCCGTATTTCCGTCCAATAAGCTCAAATATAAAGCATATTTATATGCCGAATCTGCCTTTTTTCTATCCGAATCAAGGCCCGTTGAATAGCGAGAAATCACCTTATCCGAATGAGCCTTGAGCCAGCGTGAAGCCCAGTTTTTCCCAGGCTCTTTACCAGATATTTCTCTTGCAAAGTTCGCTAACATTGAATTTGTAGGGGGCAGGCCTCGCTCGGTGAGTTGATTTATCCATTTTATAAGCGCTCTTGATTGCGTGGTGGTGAGTATTCGTTGCTTGTCGTATTGCTCTTCTTTTGAGCCTGTAACACCGTGAAAACGTTTATAAAGGCCCGATTGGCTAACGCCGTATGTTCTTGCAACCAAACTAATATTAGGCTTTTCTCCAGGATCCGCTGAATGTAATGCTGCAAGTGCGAGCTCCATTGAAGCCATATTGGTTGATATATCGCGGTGTGAAATATTCGCGATTTTTCGCGTTTTGGGGTAAATTTATTCCTCAGGTGGGTTTATTCCTCAGGCGGTGAGGGACGGTATATGGTAAGATGTTATCCACTCTGTTTATCGAGAACACGTGAAGATAAGCTTATCAGCATATGACTCCACCCGCGGACCAAAATTTGTTTCGATAAAATTGCGCCGAGCTTCTTCATCACTTCGAAGAATCGCATTACGCAAGACAATGGTTGCAATCATAAATACAACGCCAGTTGCTGGCGAGAATGAGCAAAAGTCATCTGTTGATCATCTTTCGACTGTTTTGGAGACATTGACAGCATGCCTCAACAGCGCCTCAACTTCACTACCTTCACCTGTTCAAACCGAAGAAACGTCGTTGAGTCCTACGATATTACCTCCCGCGGATGGAATCTCGCTATTAGACACAAAGGCCGAACTACTACTCTCCTACCTACAAAATCTCGTTTTTCTTGTCCTTTTTCAACTACGAGGACGCGGAAAGAATGATGCTCAAGGCGGAGTTTCGCAGGAAGATATTGTCAAGAAATTGACAGAACTGAAGGTTTATCTCGACCGAGGTGTTAAGTCCCTGGAAGGAAGGTTAAAATATCAGATTGACAAGGTTGTCAAGGCGGCAGAAGACGCAGAGCGGGCGGCAAAAACCTCCAGCAAAGTAGGAAGAAAAATCAAAAAGAAGAGTGAAGACAACGATGGAGATGAAGATAGTAGTGAATATTATGAAGATGCGTCCAATAGCGACGAGGATGAAGAGGCATCCGAAAGCGAAGATGAGGATATTGATGAAATGGCGTATCGACCTAATATAACCGCCTTCTCCAAGGATGTACAAAAACCAAACAAAGAAGTCAAGACAACGACTTCAAAGGACCGGAAAGATCAACCATCGGACGGAATATATCGACCACCCAGGATTAAGCCGACAGCATTGCCGACAACTGAAAGTCGTGATCGCGATCGTGAACGCCGACCAAAGAAATCGAGCGTCATCGATGAATTCGTTTCAGCGGAGATGTCGTCAGCGCCAATCGCAGAACCCAGTATTGGAAGCACAATCCAGCGTGGCGGACGGCAAGTCATGTCTCAACAAGACCGTGCACGTGAGGCCGAACGTCGTACATATGAAGAAACAAACTTTGTGCGCTTGCCCAAGGAAAGCAAAAAGGAACGCGCAAAGAGAAGGGCTGCCGAAGGGCCTCGTTCTGGTGGCTTTGGAGGCGAAGATTTTCGTTCATTGGGCGAAGGAGCGGACAGAATTGCCAGACTTACCAAGAGATCTGCAGGTAGTAGGGCTGGAGCGTTGGAGAAGAGTCGAAAACGAGCATTTACGGAAGATGGTCCGAGAGGTGATGGGGCAGCTGTTGGTCAATCATTCGAGAAGAGGAGGAAGAAAGTAGAGGGATGGAAAAAATGATTCAACAAATGCATTTTCAATACCAGGTTTATCAATATCATGGTGTTCATTAGGTTTCACGTACGTAATCCTATGTGGATATCCACGCAAGTTTCTTCCATCTTATGCATATCGTCAAGCTGGTTTAGCCAAATTTCTGATGTCATGTACATATAATCCACAATACATTGAATCCAGCAACAAAATAATCATGCCGACTATCTCTTCCAGCCTAGCTTGATATCATATTTCTCTTAAAATCCACACTTTGACCCATCTACCTGCTCATAATCAACCGATACACTTCCAAACTCTTGCGCTTGACCATGAGTCAATTTGTCTAAGACCTTTTGCGCAACATTGAATTGGCCAATAGCAGAATCAATGGCCAAAACATAGACAGTCTCATTCTTGTATGATAACGAGTAGCAAGCGCCACAGTTAACATCGTTCCAGCCCTTGACAGTCAAAGAGCCCGCAACATCCTGAGTGGGGAGGTCGCTGATGGTATTGTAGCCCTTTGTCACGAGTCCATTTTCACCGTTGGAGCAGGTTACTGTTGATAAGGAGAGGTTTGCGTCGTCGTAAGCTGTGTCGAAGGTTGCTAGGGTTGTTTCGGTCGTGTTTGCTGCGAGAGCACCTGATGCAGAGAGTGTGAATAGGGCAGCGTGGAAAGTGGTAATTTTCATTTTGACTGGGCAGACTATTGTAGCTTGACTGCTATTTTCAGTATTTTTTTGCCGATTGAATGCTAGACCTTCACGTGGACAAGGCTTGATAAAAACAGTTTGTAGAGACTGATGAATGCCGATGTTGATAACTACTCAAGACTGATATTACCTGGCCTATCCTTATATACGTTATTTTACGTCAATGTCTAGATTTCTCTCCGCCGATGAAGTCCGGACATTCCAAAATTAAATATAAGAGGCTAAGAGCGCGTGATGTCTCCATTTTCCACAGTAAATGACGTCCGTCACCATCTCGTAGACGCACAACCGGCAAGGATTTTACCGATGAATGCATTCTATATTATATTTTGAATCTCAGGATATAATCAAGCATATGCAAGAAGGGATAAGTGGAAATCTTGACTCGTTTAGATCTACTCCGTATCGCTGCGAAGGAGCTTCACGACAGTTCGATCTCCAGGATGAAGCGGGCTGGGACAGCCTGCTGCAAGAATGCGTATTTTCTCAAATTTCAGAAGTTCATCAATTGCCTACCAATCATGGTCTTCCGTATAACTATCACCTAATTTCACTCTGAATGACAATTTCGTCTGCACAAAAAGAGATTGGTGTATATCCCTGTCCATTACTGTTACAGTGTGGGTGATACACATTTCCACATGAGTTTTGATACTTCCAAGGTTTTCCGTAGCCAAAGATATGAATTTTGCAAGAGTGTTTCCAGTCTACATATCGATGAAGAACCGGTCTATCCGTGGAATGCCAATGCATTCCTGTGGTCAGCTGAACTGGTGCATATTCTCGACTCTCTTGGCCATGTACTTGATATTCCTCAGTATTTGCTACACTTCAGACATTCCTTATAAGCATATTAGTCTCGTCTCCATAATTTCTAGCTTGTATCGATATATCTGTGTCGTTGCGATGGGTTGTCGTCGGATTAGAGTTTCGATTAAGCCTAGCCGTTCATTACCCAATTTGGAATTTTTCCCTAACGTCCCAAAAGCCCTAATTTTAGTTAAGTCTGGCCAGCGATGACGTATTTCCGCTCTGTGAATTCAGTCTGTCCACAGTATACTAGTTTCAATTTAGAGTTATGAATATTATGAGTCAGGAGGATAAGTAATCATAAGATACGACACAGGCTGGCTGGTATGATAATAGCTAGGTTTCGAGGAAGAATGAAGGGAATAAGGGAATGAAGGACGCACTACCCTCTATGCAGCCTCTAAGATCGCAAACTTCCTAAACTCAAGAATGTTGCAAAAGCCTAATGGGCATTCTTTGGCGGCTGCTGTTGCCTTATGCAGTACGTTCATGATTGAAATTGAAGAGTTCACGTAGTATATACATCATGATTAGCTTCACACTGCTAGCACCTATGTGGACCATTCTACTTTGCGCCTCATAGGCTATATCATTTCAGGGCTTTCATATTCCATCCTTCATAAGTAGATCAGGCGCCATTCTCTGCACATGACAAGAATCAAGATCTTGATAACTTGTTGAGAAAGTATTCCTATGTGCATTTCAATGCACCCTGGAATAAACCCAATCATGTATGAATGTATATGAAATATGAATGGAAGCATAGAAAATTCTATTTATGGATGAAGGCCCAGTTCAAGGACAAGCTGAGCAAATACTCCACCGACGACAGGTCGGTTGATAAAGTAAATGCCGGGGTAGTCACCGGTAACAGTGTCGTACAAATCGGTGAGAGCACGGTTGGTAGGGGTTACATTAATCCAGTTGGCGAGGTCAGAGTAGAACATGTCCCGGGTGGACTCGCTTGCAATTGATGCAGCCCATGCTTCCCAATCGCCTGTTTACGAAATCAGTACTTATAGCTCTTGTGGGGAGAGCAAAAGTCAAATACACACCTTTAGTATAAGTGTGGCGAGTATCAAGTGGCACTCCGTACTTGCCATTCACAATCGGGTAAAAAGTGCTCTGCATGTCATAAACAGACTGTGGAACAAGGTTCAACCCAAGTTCTTTGTCGCCGAACAAGTTGTACAAAAGACCCCAAGAATTATTCGATCCGTATGAAAGTGTCGAATGGGGAGGGTTTGCAGCGCTGTTGATGCCTAACGTTTGCCATTGACTGATGTAGTCGCTGGCAATGGAGCTGTAATTCGAAGCGCTAAGGCTGTTGCCGGTAGCATTCGCAATAACTGACATAGCCTTGATGCCAATCATTCCCTTGAGAGCCAGATTGGTTTGATTTCTGGTACAGCAGTTCCTTATTAGTCTTGCGTTGCAAATTCGACAATGAATTACTTTAAGAAGGAAACTCCACTTACGCAAGTGATCCAGCAAAATCATCGGTGGAGATTTGATTGGCTGGGTAAAGAGCTTCGTCGACCAAAAACTGTGTCCATTGATCGAGGAGCTTGTAATGTTTGGTGAGGAAGTCAAGGTCCTTCGAAGCCAAGTAGTATGCAAGAGACATAATCAACATGTTACCACACTCCTCCAGAGGCATCTGTTCATCGTTGCCATCAGTGTGGCCGGTGGCATTGGGGTAATGGCTGCCTACGTCGTGCATCGACCATCGGTTGGGATATTGTCCAGCTTCTTGATTCTCAAATAGAGGAGCCATGACAAGTTTAAGATATGCCGGATTGGTATATAGGTAGGCAGGATGAGCTGGGAAGATCACATCGACAGTATTGATGTTGCCATCAGATGAGATTTCTTTCATGAAAACGTATTGCGTCTCATTAGTACCGACGAGCTGGGTTGCACCAAATGACTGCCGAAGAGCCAGAGTTGCAATAGTGGCATAATCATCACTGACTGCCGATGCATCTGACTGCACCTTATCATCCAGGGAAGAGGATAATGATTTAGCGACTTCATAGTCATTCTGGAAGAAGTGCAGTGCTGAGATTTCGTCCGGGAAGTATTGTGTCCACAGTGAGGGCAACGGAACAACGCCTTTTGCACCATCAAACTGAATTGCATCTTCTTGAGTGAGGCCGATAGTGAACAAACGGCTAGTCGATCTGGTTCCCACTCTTCCCAAGTCGAACGCGTGCGCGAAAACAGGCCATTTATCGCTGATAGCACGATAGTTGGTGTCCACGGTATTTTTCAATTTGCCTTCATTGCTGAACTGACCACGCACATCAACATCGATACCGGATTCATAAGTATAACCCTTATCTGCAGTGGTGGAATACCACCAGTTACCATACTCGGTCTGATCGTTGATCTCTGAGAATGCCAGTTGCGTCTGACGATAGACTTTGTGATATGAAATTCTCCCACTGGTGCCATATTCCCATTGTGCGACATTGCTGCGGTCACCCGAGACCCATTCTACGAGGTGTTAGCCTAGATATTAGAAAGCTAGAAGAGCTCTCACTCACCAGCAGAAATGTCTGTGTACAACTGAACATCATGTTCTTTACCATCCGAAGACACGACCTCGACATTAATATAAGAGAAGACGAGTGACTGACGCAGGAAATCATCGGGAGTTATAGGAGACAAGAAAGTAACCGTTATCTGTACCTTTCCCTCCACAGATTGAACGTATACACTCGATGTACTTGTATAACTGTAAGAAGTCTGGTTGACAAAGGGCACATTGGCGGGATTTCCAAGCCAGCAGTATGCAGTGCCATCAACCTTGATGAGTCCAGTCCAACCAAGAGTTTGTCCACTGAGCGGTAAAAGCAAGTTAGTCGTAGAGGACAGAAAGTCTCGTAGAGCTTTTGTTAGGATTCACTCACGGCCAAAATGAGGGCCATTGACCAGCAAGATAACCACCATTTCCCCCATCACTTCCGACGGTCTGCCATGCGCTCAGATACGGAGATCTGACGGCTAATGGTTGAGCTGGTGGGCGAGCTGGAGAGAAAGTTGATGCAGCCCTGATCGACGGCAATAAAGCCAGAAGTAAGGACACCAGGAAAAATGGTGTCATCTTGTTTGTAGGTACGAAATGTACCTTGTCAAACCCAAAAATTTCCTTCAGAAGAAACTCGGTACTCAAGGTCCTTCCAGGGCTCGGTTATGCTAGTTATAGGGCCTATAAGAGCATATGTTAGATAAACACTCTAAGCAAAATATCAACTTAAGGTAAATGCAGAATGTCGGCCTTAGCCACTAGAACTCTCTTTCTCGCCCGGAGAACGACTCCAAATGATCTTGGTGAAATGTCTAGCCTGAATGGCGAATAGAAAACATTCTTAAGCAAATTAGGTCCAAATTAGATAGTGACCAGACCTTTCTAGCCTGTGTCTAGACAGGGGAAAGGGGGAAAGGGGAGCAGTTTGAGTAGGGAATGGTGGGTGCCACTGGGTGGAGTATGATGGTCAGGTACCGCACCTGGTGATGAGAGATGATAAATAAGTTTAATTTCTTCAAGCAGTGGGCGATCAATTAAGATCTCCCTGCTCTTGGCGTCAGGATGTAGAATATGACTCGCCACGTTGTTGATAAATAGGTCGTGTAACCACGCGAGCAAAAAAATGCAACAACAATCGGGAAATGCTTTGAGGGTAATGGTGATCAGATACGTACCTCAATCAAGCACCGGAAAAGTTCACTAGGGCACGAACAAGCGGAAGACTTGGAAGAAAATCAAATATGAAGTCTGGCGCGACGAAATGTCGCCCAGCTTTATACTCAGCTACGTAAAGGTATCACTGGCGTAAGAGGGGTGATCGTCCAATGCATTAGCCGCGCACAAGCACAATCACAAGAATCTGATTTTCTATAGACCGGGGGAATAGTAGGTAAATGAGGGGAAATACTACCATAGGGCCGGTCTTCTAATAACTGGAAGTAGTATCAAAAATGGACGAAAGGGGTTGATTACCAGCGGTCAAGCCCGGAAAACCGGCTTATGTATGTATGTAGCCATTAGTTACAAGTTGCTACCAAGTCAAGCCAAGATACAGATGGAGATGAGTAACATACAGCCCTGTAAGTATAACTATTACATTATGAAATGGTATGTACGTGCGTCCCACTACTGGTCATATAAGGAATAGAGCATATCTACATGGACAGCATATCGACTCCCGGACTGCGGGGAAGCAAGGGATGGATATACCTGCGCGCAGGATTGTACTACGTAGGATTGTAGTATTTCATGGTGATTTCGTTTCTTTCGCGTCACAAAGCGAGTTCGGACTTGCCATGCTAGGAATGATCATCATAATTTAATCTGCATCCATACATAGTTAACCTTTGCTAAATTCTCTACCCCGCAAAATGTCTTGCTGGAGATGTTGGAATCAGCAAAGTGTCTGTAGATCCGGCGAGATCTCCGCTGGCGGCCAACAAAGGCCGTTGACGATGCTACCTAGGTACGAATCGAATGGCGAAATGAACAGAAAAATGAAAGACGTTAACTGGATCCTTTCGATGACGATCCTATTACCAAAACCAGATCGATCAAAAACATGTGTCATGATGCAAGTACGTACGGGGATAGAGTTTTATAACTCGGAGAATAATCCTGGGGATTACTCACCTCCATCGTTCAAAAGCGCACGTATAAGAACACTCAGGCCCAGCCCGAAACAACCCTATTTATCTGGCTATTGACTTCCGAACTCTAGATGTCTTTCTAGGTCACTCCGTACCTAAATGGATGGTAAGGTCGGCGACTATCAGGAAACTAGACAAGCAAATAGCTCTCATGCGTGGCAATGTAGTTTGAGAGCCCAAAAATATGCTAACTGATGCCGCCAAAGACACCATTGCTGAGAAAACCAGCCGTTGACCAAAAGTTGCTCCTCTTTTGGATGGGTGTATAGGCTAGCTCAACTTACGTAGCCCGGCTGGTCAACCGTAAACTGGTCGGCCTACTCCCAAGGTCTATTGTAGGATTGTGGATTAATGGCATTGTCGACAAATAAAGATATAGTAGTATGGCCGGATGGCTCCCACGCATCAAAATCGCGGGGGCGTTAGCTTGATACCTTCAGGGTAGGTTACTTTGAGTTGTTTCAACGGGGCAGTGCTATGAACGCCTTAAGGTCAAATTACTGGAGGTGAAAAGTCTATTGATTGTAAATTCTATGCAGTCATCTTCAAGCAAATCTAGGCTTCTTTTTAGCAGTAATTCAAGTATGGCCTTATTCCCCCAAGACTTACCATGTAACATTGACCATCCTTGCAGCGCCAATAGTATAACGATCCGTGAATTAATAATGAGCTGTCAGCCGACTCCTTAGTCGACAGGGTTCTATCGCGTGATAATTCCGATCAGCTGACATACATGGTCGATGTTCGTCGATCACAACCATTGGAAGCTTTGTACGTCGAACACATGTAATTGACTGCATCTACAGAGTTAATGAGAATTGACCGGAAGCTGTATGTGGGAATAAGGCGAATTTACATGAAGAGGCCATCTGCATAGCTAGAATCAATGTGCCCACTGTAATGATAAATCGATCAATACAATAACTGTAAGGTAACTGAAGTACATGTTCCCTGCTTAGGACGGTTAGGCTATCATTCTTCTTTAGACCTCAGATTAGAACAAGCCCTCCTTTTCAACCGACTCCCTCTTTCTCTCTCTCTTTACCTTGTACCAGATCTCTTATAGAGATATCCACAAACTAACATTAGCCTACAATTTGCTTCAGATAGCTAGGAGAGCTGAAAATATTGTATCTGTGCCCAAGTAGCGCCCTGACCCCAGATCCTAAAACACCTCCTCAGCTGCGCTGCGGTCACGTGAGTTGTCATACCCTAATATTCCCTAAATTGGAAAGAGTCCTGTGATGGTATTAGCACGGCCAAAGAGGAGGATATATTGCACGTGGGAAGAGACTGTTACTACAAAAAATTAGGCCGCGTTACTCAAATAGTCAATTGGAAACTGCACAAAAAGGCGAACTTCAAATAAGCTTCTTTGATAAGATGCAACTTGGAGTCTGGAGATAAACTTAGATAGTTTTGTGTCTCCTCTGTGGTGCTCAATTCGATTGATCCTTGATTAATCTGTTTTATCTATATAAATGCGTGCCCTGTTTTTCCCATTTCGTTTTTGATTGATCGTTCCTATGAGGCGTTCATATTCAAAAATCAATTGTCCCACCTTCGTTGGCTACAGATGCATTTAAGCCGAATAAGTCCTTGGAATAACTATAGAAATGCTGAAGATTCCATATAATGACCTTGCCAGAATACATAGAAAAGTGATTTGAATATGACTTGAAGGTAGGTAGATACCGCTTAGATAGGCAGTAAGTAGGAAATCCGCAAACCAAAGCACACATGCATGGAACTCGTTTGTAAGGGAAATATCACTTGCAGATTTTTACAAATCTACCAGGTTCTCTCATCTCCTGAATCGAACCGGGCCAAGCCGTGCTGATTTGACTGTAGCGATAGAATTATTTCAAGGTTCATATGCATATTAGGCCGCAATATGAAAATATTTCTCCGTACACTGCAGAGATAATATTGTACGGTTGAGCTACTTAGAAGAAAGCATAAAAGGAAATTCTACATGATTGAATTTCAACAATAATACAATTCTTGTGAAATGCCCGCAAACCGTCACTAGCCATGGAGCATTTCGTTTGAGGCATTCCCACCATCTCCGAGGCTTCTTGGCAAACGGTATTAGTGTGCAAAGATGAAATGAGCATGAATTCAATTCTAATAACACGGTAGTTAAGATGGTATCTCAATGAAAGCATTTCATCCAATTCTTACTAGGCAGGTCCTGCATCAAGACGATAAAGGGCACGGGATTATCTTGGTTTCTGATAAGCAGGTGATACGCCATAATCAGCGCAGATTCCGGAAGATAAAATCACCAACACTATTGCAGAAATGGATATCACATTTCGGAGGTTTAGATTTCGAGGGGTTGCGTTGTGAAAAGCCACAGGCGACGGCGTCCCCTTTTTGGCGTTGGTCTCACTCCACACCGACTCCACCTCGTGCCTTTTTCAAGCTTGTTTCTTTGCGGCGAACGTTCAGCTCGATCGTCAGCGTTTGTGAACCGATCACAATTTCATTTATCGAGCGCCATGGTCAGAGCCTTTTGTTGACCATGACTATTAAAAGTTTGGCGAAAACTCAATTATCAACCTCGGCAGGACAGATTTCTTAGTTATTCACTGGGAACTGGCTGCTTATGAATTATGAAGTTGAATGCGACGTTAACTGATAAGTCAAACGACAAGAGTGAAATGCATGCATGTCTTTCTCCTAGTGCATCCATGACAGGTAGTGAGTCTACGGAGTACGCTGTACAGTGTACTCCGTATGCCCTTTGGCTGATATTCTAACTTACCAAGTACCTACCTAGTTAGTGCTAGCTACTCTATGAGTCTATAGTAGCTATCAGGAGCTAAAGAGCAAAGAACAAATGAGGGGTTTAGACCCGACAACAAAGATAATATGGTGGTAACTGATCGGCGAGACTAACTGACTAGTAACGAATCAGCCCGAGATCGCAGAATATAGCTTCATTCTAAATCTCTTAGGTAGCGAACCAGGCCGTGCCGACACACTAAACTGAGCAAACGAATTGCCTGAGCTGAAGATACTAAAAGAAAACAAGGTCTGGGCAAAGTGGTGCAATTGGTGATTGATCCAGCTAAGCCTGCAACGTACTGTAGCTCCCCAGAGCTTGTAGAATGTCTTATTTGAGACTTGATCCTCGAAATGAGTGCAGGTCATGCATGGTAAGCTTAGTATTGTCCCTGTACATTCGGTCACACATGATAAACCTGTAGGAAACCGATACTTTCCAAGGCTATAAGAGAGCGGTAACGTTCGAAATCTTGTCTTCGGTTTCCTTAATGATCGAAAATGTCTGGGAAATCATTCGCAATGAAGTCTTCTATTCTTTTGCTGTCACTGGCTGCAGCAACCACTTTAGCTGCTCCAGCTCCAAGCAAGAGCCATATTGTTCACGAACGACGGGGTGTCTTACCAGCATCTTGGGTAGAGCCTCGCCGTGTCGATGGCCAGGCTAAATTACCCGTAAGAATAGGATTGACTCAATCCAATTCGGATGTAGGCCATGACCTTCTCATGGACGTGTGAGTTATCCTCAGATTAACCTGCTTTCCAATCCACACCATACTGACATGCAATGTCTTCAAAGCTCGAACCCTTACTCGCCCAACTATCGCAAATACCTGACAGTCCATGAAGTCAATGATCTATTCGCTCCTGCAGAAAGTGCAGTTTCGGCTGTTCGAAACTGGCTAGAAGGTGCGGGCATTGCTTCTGATCGTGTTAGTCAATCTACCAACAAGCAGTGGCTCCAATTCGATGGAGATGCCGAGGAGCTCGAGCGTTTGCTCGGGACCGAATACTACATCTACACTCATGCTAGTAGTGGTAGAACGCATTTGGGATGTGAAGAGTAAGTTTATTCATTCAATATTAAGTATGCATCTAACCTTGCTGCAACAGATACCACATCCCGAAACACCTTAGCGAGCACATTGACTACATCACTCCTGGTGTCAAAACACTCGAGGTCCGCGACGCTCGTCCTGCTGAACTCAAGAAACGCAGTTTCGGACTCCAAAATCCAATCCCACCTCTGCTGAAGGACCTTCCCGAAACCATTGAGACCATCATCGAGCAACTCTTCAGTAGTACCCTTTGCGACTCCGTCATCACTCCAGATTGCATTAGAAGTAAGTGGATACAATTCCACACAGAGTTTGAAATATGGAAAAGAACGAAATAAGCTGACTTTGTAAAGCTATGTACAACATCACCGAGGGAACAACGGCCACCAAAGGCAACGAATTGGGTATCTTCGAAGATCTGGGCGATTATTATGCTCAGAAAGATTTGGACCTCTTCTTTACTACAGTTTATCCGTATGTAGCCTGGATCTCTGCTCCGAAGCTTTTGAGCATTAACATGTTACCACAGCAAAATCCCCATAGGGACTTCCCCAACCCTCAAAGGAATTGACGGCGGCTCAGCTCCTACCACTCTCACCAACGCCGGACCGGAATCAGACCTCGACTTTCAAATATCCTACCCCATCATCTGGCCACAAAATGCAGTCTTGTTTCAAACGGACGACGCCAACTATGAAGCCAACTACACCTTTAACGGCTTCTTGAACAACCTTCTTGATGCTATTGACGGCTCTTACTGCACATTTTCCGACTACGGCATTACAGGCAACACTGACGACGACCCGTCATACCCAGACTCAGCATCGAATGGGTACAAAGGTAGCCTGCAGTGCGGCGTCTACAAACCCACAAACGTGATTTCCATCTCCTACGGCGGTGACGAATATGGTCTATCAGCCAACTACCAGAAACGCCAATGTGATGAATTCAAAAAGCTCGGACTACAGGGTGTATCCGTAGTGGTATCCTCCGGAGACTCTGGTGTTGCAGGCTCAGATGGGTGTCTAGGTGATGATGGAACCATCTTCAACCCTGACTTCCCTTCTGGATGTCCCTACATCACAACTGTTGGCGCCACGTACCTTCCCTCTGGCACCAGCCCCAATGGAGACAACGAAGTAGCCGTATCTCGATTCCCGTCCGGTGGTGGCTTTAGCAATATCTACCCACAGCCATCATATCAAGCGGAGGCAGTCAACACCTATCTCACAAAGCACACACCTCCATACAAATCATACAATACTAGCGACAACACCGACATTGGAGCCAATGGAGGCATCTACAACGCCGGCGGTCGTGGTTATCCCGATGTGGCTGCGGTAGGTGACAACGTCCTCATTTACAATGCCGGTCGCCCAACTTTGATCGGAGGAACCTCAGCGTCAGCACCTGCATGGGGAGCAATCCTGACGCGTATCAATGAGGAACTATTGGTTAAGAAGGGCACAACTGTTGGATTCGTGAACCCTATACTTTATGCTCACCCTGAAGTGTTCCATGATATTACCAGTGGTAACAATCCGGGCTGTGGTACCGATGGATTCGAGACGGCACCTGGTTGGGATCCTGTGACGGGATTGGGAACTCCAAATTACCCTGCTTTGTTGGCTCTTTTCTTGGGAGAGTAATTATTTTTTCTTTTGGCTTTGCAAAGGAATAGAGGATCTTTCTGTATCTTTTGTAAATACAATCAGGTATAAGGGCAGAATTACTTGCCAACTCATTTTGAATGAGGACAGCTCGCTTATAACCCAACAAGAGTGATTACATACTCTTCTGGGCCGCTGACTATGATAGGCGGAAAAGTGTTAGTGTATCCTGCTTCAATTTGTGTCGTAGTAGATGCGCTTCCTCAGGTGCTGTAGAAGGCAAGATACGGATCGGAGTATTTGGCTCTAGTGTTGGATGTGGATATCCTAATCTCTGAAGATGATTGCCCAGCTGAATAGAGGTGTCTCTAATAGTTCCCAACTTTTCGATCAGAGACGATGAAACATTCTCCAGGTTAGGAAGTCCGTTTTGGGCCATTATGGATTTTGCTGTATAGCTGTCAACGATATAGACAGTTCCTAGAATGAAACGGACTGACTATAAGCTGCCCAGGATAAATTGGCTTACTGAATTGATAAGTCGTGCGTCTTTAGTAGTAGTACATGCAGGCGCCAAATGGGTTGTTTTCGTTCTGAGGCTATTCGGATGGCGATGCTGTCACTCGGATTCCGAGCAACAAACCAATTCGGCTTACGAACCAACTCGTTTACCATCACATCTGTTGTTTTTTATCACATTTCCGTAATTTTTATGTCAATATAGCCTGATATTTGGTGATACTGAACGCTGTCGGTGTGTCGTACTAGGGTCGAGAACATCAACGTCTTGCCATAGACACTAATGGGCGACGTTTATAAATCATGGCGCCAGTCAGAAGTATAAAATATTGCTCTTTGTAACGGATATTCAAGATTATAGCCAAGTATCAAACAACACTTTCTGCTCTTCTCTCCATATGGGTTCTACGATCGCCGTCTCTCTGCCGTAATCTCAATCACCTACATGTTTCTGAATCGACACAACAAGGGCATGATCAAGTACCCGGGACCTTTTTTAGCCTCCTTGAGAAATATATGGCGCGTGCGTGATGCGTACGTGAACGGTGGCATGCGTCCATCTTATGTTGCCTTGCATCGCGTGTATGGCGATGTGGTGCGCCTGGGGCCTAAGGCGCTTTCATTCGCTTCACCAGCTGCTGTTGATGATATATATCAACCAGAAAAGAATATGGCAAAGGTATGTCTTAACGTTGATCTTCTGTGGAGATGTCTACTCACCCTCGTGTAATCCGGCTGGTACGTCGCATTTGAAGCACATGGCAAGGGTCACAAAAAGGAGAACATCTTCTCAACTCGTGATATCCACTGGCACACTCGCTACCGCACCCTTGTTGGCCCTGGCTTTAAGATCGTCAATCTGGCACCCAAGGAAAAAGAAGTAGACGAGTTAATCAAGAAGCTGCTACGCAACCTCAATGATGCGGCTCGCAGCATAGATAAAAGCTCTTCTCTCATCGATTTGCCGCTCCACCTGCAGCACTTCACATTCGATGCGGGTGGTGTCTTTGCCTTCAGTCAGCCGTACGGTTTCCTTGACCAGAAAACCGATCTTGATGGGATTATTCAATCAGTTCGCGTCGGCTCGACGCATTTGAACCGCGTACGCATAACCATCTGGGACATGACAGGTACCTCGGCTAACTTTCAATTATAGTTAGCTCAAGCTCCTCTAGGACAACTGTTTATTTGATAAAAACCCTCTTTCAGTTTATTTTAGCTTTATCGCGCCTCCAATGGCATTTGCGAAGAAGTATTTGCCTGCTCAACGGATCGAAGAGCAGCTTAACAACCCCAAGGCAATGGGCCAGCATCACGACTTGCTGGACCAGTTCCTAGAGGCACATAAGAATAGCCCGGACATTGTCACTCGGAACGAAGTGGTCGATCTCGAGCTAATAGTGGTTGTGCCTGCTTCTGAGGCTGTGTAAGTCGTGATACGTGTATTTAGAGAGCTGAGACTTAACTAACACCTATATGGAAGTCGTACTGCTATCGCAGCCCTTATCTATTATGCCCTCAAAGCCCCAGTGGTTTTGACAAAACTGCGCCGCGAAATCGACTCCTTAGGGTTAGGGTTTAGTCCGTGCGTTTATTTTCCTGTCCATCCCACTCATCTTGATGGTAAACACGGTGGGGAATATATTTTTCTCTCTATCGTTAAATATTTTCTCTTACCACGAATGGAAACGTAACTAATCGCACTAGATGCCCATTCATGCAAGTTCCAAAGCACGCTAAATGTCGAAATATGTATGTCAAGCTGGAGATGGATAAAACAGAATTAAAGACACACCCAGGTTACATGGCTATATCTCTTTACTGATTAATTGACCCTCATAAATACATGGGTATTTGATTATTCACGTTAATCCAAGCGTCGTCAGTAACGCATCTTTGCTTCCTATGATGGTTGGAGTATCGTCTCGATGGAAACATTCATTCTCAGTCATTCCAGGTTATTAACTCATTCGCATTTAAGTTTAACTGTCACAATCTTCTCCCATTACTCCATAGATATCTATCCTTTCAAATTATCCATTCCCCTCTTATAAATATTTCGCTATGCCCGAGTCTATGTATTCCAACTGGGCAAGACATTAAACAGCTGCCCCAGCCTGCATAAACAGACGCTCCCTCTTCATCAATAAACTCAACAACACTGTCAAAGAGCCCGCAGTAATTACAAGAATATATGTGTGACCCATAGCACTGACGATACCAGACTCCAACGCTGTCTGCTTGTCTGCTGGCAAAGATGAGACAAGCGACGACGTTCCGGAGATAACCGATAGAACTTCCTGCAGCGAAATATTAGGCAGAATATGAATGATGTTCTCCTGAGCCTTATTTAGGAAAACCGAATTAGCAATGGCAAGGGCGATTGTTGTGCCTACCACCTGGGCACAGGTGATGAAACTGGATGCACTAGCGAACTGTTGGGGTTTGACTGATGCCTGGGCCACGGAGAAGGATGCTTGTAGATACATTCCTGTTCCCAGACCAGTGATAATACTGTAGCCGTATATATGGGCGACGTTGGTGTCGACATTAACAGTGTATAAGAATGCACCGCCAATGAGCATTAGTGCACCTCCAATAGTATACCACGGCATGTACAGACCAAAGGCAGACATGATCCCCCCATTGACAATGATAGCAAAGATACAGAGTACAATGAACGGAAGAAGGCGCACAGCGGATCCAAAAGCATCTTCACCACACATAAATTGGAAGAACAGTGGGATCATGTAGATTGGAACGAAACAAGCTGTACCTGCAGCAGATGTAGATGCAAAGAGAACGAGCATTGTTCGTGACTTGAAGAATTCAATAGATAAAATGCGTCTCTCAGCAGTCGTAAAGATAGCGTACACTTGTTGGATACCGAAAAGGGTGAACAGTACGCCAGAGCAAACAAACAGGCCGATGATCTTGCCACTGTTCCAGGCCCAAGTGAGGCCACCGAAAGAAATAGCCATGATTCCGGAGAGAAAGGCACCGAGGTTAAGAATGCTGCCACTAAGGCGATTTCTCGGATGCGGTTCATGAAGCCTGTGCCTTTGCGAGGGTCGATATTTGGAAAAAGGAAGAGGTAGACAGGCACGCAGACAGCAGCGATCAGCAGGTTAATGTAGAAGGCCCATCGCCATCCAACAGAGCTCTTACTAAAGCCTCCTCCCACAATTGGACCTAAAACCATGCCTAAGCCCCAGGCCAAACCGGTGCTTGCTACATACATAGGTCTTTCATGGAGGGTGGTTGTCGCGGCCAGAAGGGTCATCACACCAATATACAATCCTGAACCCCCAATACCGCAGAGCACTCGCCCGACGATTAGGGCATTCATACTCGGGGAGGAGCCGCAAACCGCAGAACCGACTTCAAATATGGCAACACTGATGATATATGTCCATTTCCTATTGAATTGGAAAAAGATCTTTCCCCGGAGAAGCACTGTTGCCGAGGCGCTCATCACCAATCCAACACTAATCCAGGTGAGTTTAGTAACTGCATCGAAATTCCGGATAATATCAGCTTGGATATTAGCTGTGATTGTGTTGCCTAAGGCGAAGACAAATGTACTACTCAAAATTGCCAGGACGACGGCAATCCATCTCCAGCCACTGATAGTTTGTCCAGGATCCCCGGACTTCTGGTCATCTGGTGCTCTGATCGTGGTATCGTAAACTGGATTCTTTCCGCTGTCGATCTCGAGGGGCGATATGTCCCTCTTACTTTCCATGGTAGCAGTCTTCAAAGTGAGGTAAGGTTAAAAAGACAAGTGTATCAGTGGTTTTCAGAACCACAACTCTGAGGAGTTGTGTCAGGTTTATCTAACGTCGACGACATTGCTGAGGAGTAAGGATAATCTCCTAGATGTCCCTCTTCGATCTGCGAAAATCTTCACTTCGGGTCGACCATGCTTCGACTCTGCAATCACTCACAAATTCTGAGCTATGTATTTATCTCTTTGCGGCTTACCAAGCACTCCATCGGGCGTGGCTTCGGGAGATCACCATCACTCGGATAGATTCAAGCCCCGTTTCGGTTTCCGGAGTGGATCAGATCCCCCTGCAGGCACTGAGGCTATTCATCCCGGCTATATAAACGTAGTAGTATACGGAAGCTTTTAACTATAGGACAGGAAAATATCTCTTTCTCTCTTTTACTTAGCCCAGAGAACGAACAATATAGTGCCGGAAAGAAAACAAGCAATTATCCAGACTGTGATCTAGCAAACCAACACCATGGTGAGAAGACCAGCACGATGCTACCACTATTGCAAAAACAAAGTCAGTTACATTCGACCTTACAGACTACATCTACCAAAGCCTGACTCTTTCAGCCGTTTCCCAAGTCCCGGTTCAACCGAGGTGTCCCTGATCACAAGATCCGCTTTTTCGATACGGGACGAAAGAAGGCTACCGTAGATGATTTCCCTTGCTGCATACATTTAGTGTCCAGTGAATACGAACAGCTGAGTTCCGAAGCGTTGGAAGCGGCGCTTATCTGCGCCAACAAGTGTGTCACCTACAGAAAAGGAAAGAAGAATATTAACAAGCAGACAGGTACCTCGTAAAGACTGCAGGTAAGGAATCCTTCCACCTTCGAATTCGCGTCCACCCGTACCACACTACTCGGATCAACAAAATGCTCAGTGTCGCCGGCGCCGATCGACTACAAACTGGTATGCGAGGCACCTGGGGTAAACCGGTTGGTAAAGTTGCTCGAGTGAATGTGGATCAGATCCTAGTCTCCGTCCGGACAACAGATCGCCATCGCCTAGTGGCCATTGAGGCGCTGCGTCGCTCTATGTATAAATTCCCTGGTCGGCAAAAGGTCATCGTCAGTAAGAACCGGGGGTTTACGAACTTAGCTCGGGATAAATACATGCAATTGAGAAACGGAGGTCTAGTAAGGAATGACGGTGCTTATGTGCAGTTCTGTCAGCGGAAGGGCGCCTTGACAGAAAGCATTCAGAGGTTTCCTGAATTTTTTAGACTAGCAGTATCTCTTTAGATGGACCACAGCCGGAACAGAGAAAAAAGAAGGAGAATATTCCTCTTCTTTTTACGTACATACCGTACTATGGTCGGGCCTTGAAATAACGTTAGGAAGCTCCACCAGGCACCTCTCCTATTTAGTACACAGCTAGCTATATACACGCACAAAATCTCATATGACCACCATTAGCCTCAATTAGCGCCGTTTAATATGAAGGCTTTGATTAGAGTGGTGTTGGCTAGTAGATGACCTCAAAGGTTATCTTCTCCAAGTGTGCGTGTCCTATCTTCGGCGGCTGCAGCTGTATCTACCTGGGAAGGGAAAGGGGGAGGAGAGGGGTAAGGGATAAGAATAAGGGATGGATTGCTTTATTCTTCCCTGTGTAGTCCGAGGTTTGGGTTGGGGTTCCTATTCCAATCTTCCTATTGCAATCGCGTACTTGATTACTGCATGGACGGCCTTCATATCCGGTTGCTATCGATCGGAGTCTAAGCGTGATTTTCCGCCTAGGAAGAAGGACAGATTTCCTCATTTTATCTACGTACACTAATTCATACCTTCTCTCATTATTATCTATTTTGTGCAGCGGAATAAAAAGTGTTCCACAGTTTCACTTGCTTGGCCACAGGCACAAAGATCAGAGTCTACTACGCCTATCCTATTCAAATAGCTGTTGAGCCTTGTCATGCCTGTCCGAAGTTAAGCTAAAGTTTTTGCCTCTTTTCAATTTAGTCCATTGTATAGGCTTCTGGTGTGCTTTTCTAGAAGTGCTATGTCGATAGCCTTTGAGTATTTTCCAACACTCTCTGGGAGAGTCCATTCTTATCATTATTCCACAATGGCAAGCCTAATTGTAACTGATTTGGCTTAATACGGCTATATCTCTGATTAGCATTCTATTTTTATTAACTGCTGCACCTTTCCCAATTTAAGACTCCATCGATTGCTGTTTGAATGCTGGCACGGTTCGCTTCAGCTAATGGACCTATTACCTATATAATATTCCCCTGTTCTTAGATAGAAGATATCTCCTGAAGTTTTAAACTCTCTTTAACTTCGTTAAATGACGAAATATTATAAACATCGAGTGTCCAAAGTAATTCTATCCACGTCCTATAACAGGATGAGAAATCAATCATATACCCTCAACTCCGCCTACGTCTGTACTAAGAGCTAACCCTAACCTCCACTCAACCCCAGACTTCTCCACAAACCCGCAAACCCGGAGACGCTAAACTCTACACACAAATCCCTCCGTTCATCCTTCCATCTATCCGAGATCTTCGCTTGAGTGCGAGTCAGAAAGTAAATGGACCATTGAGACGAGGAGGGCACGCTGTACTTTAGTGATCATCGGTACCCACGCATAAGACCCTAACCCTAGTACCGATTCTCTGTATCGAGCAGTCGCCACTTTCAGCAAACAACAACTGGCATGAGAAGTACCTCATATCATAACTTTCTATAAACTAAAGGTCTATATACATGTATATTTAAGCACATAAACATCACTCACCTACATTATACCAAAGGGGAAAGACAAGTTGCAAAAATTGCAAAGCATGGAATGGGTATATACATTGTATATGGGTTTTTGAATGTACTGCAAAGCTTGCATTGGAATGGCGTGAATGGTTGGTTTATATAAAACTAGACAAAATCACCCGGGCCATCGAACATCTTGGTCATGGCTTTGTGTGCCAATTCCACACCGAGGCTATATTAAGCAGAATTAGTCATGTTTCACAGACAAACCGAGAAGACGCAAAACTTACAAAGTCGCAGCATTAGCAGGCACAGCTCTGGCCAGCGCAGGACCAAAACCCGGGAAGAAAGCCTTGAATCCTCCACTAGCATGAATGGCCCGAATTGTACCTCCAATCGTCGGCGTGCCCGAAGCGGACTGCATCCTCGACTTGATCGTATCAATCGGGAAAACAGGAATCCACATGGCGATACCCGCGGCACCACCAGCCGTCAAAACAGCCGTCAACGACAAGTCACCAGTTACATTCCCATCTGCATCCTTGGGTGCCAAGGCCCGCTTGATATATTCGTATGCAGCGAAATAGGCGGCGGAACCGGGCGCGTCACGCGCCAGCGTCATTGCCGAGCCACGAAATACGCTGCGAAGACCGCCTTCCTTGTAGAGCTGACGCACGACATCGACACCGCCAGAGTATTTCGGTTTTTGGCCTGGAGGAGGTGGGTTTTGCCCTTGAATCTGAAGGAGAACTTTGACGCGCTCAAACGGGGCCGTGATGAGTGTCATGGGTATAGCGGAGAAGGCACCTGCAGCAGAGATTTGAGTTATGCTGTATTGAGGGGTGTTGTTGTGAACGGGGACGGCGGATAGAGAGGAGACGATTGTTTTGCCTAGATCGTAACCCCAGAAACTCACAGCGACTGTTGTTTCTTGGTCAGTTACCACCAACCCATAGAGCTGAAAAGAGAGAGAGGGAACTCACACATAGGCGTAACCCCAACCAACGGCGCCGAAACACCAGCATATAAACCCCTCGCCAACCCTTCCCTCGCAATGGTCTTCTTCACAACATCTATCGCACCCGTATAAACACCCTTTTCGGCGGTTTGCATGCGCACTTTGACGAGGTCAAAGGGATGGCCGATAACCACGGCGCAAATACCACCTACACCACCGGCGACGAAGGATCGAATTTGGGCGAGGGTTTGAGAGGTAGCGGGCTGTTTCGCCGGCGCGAGGACTTCGTCCTTGTTTTGTGTTTCTGACATTTTTGTGTGTAGAGTTTTGAGGATGTTGCGGTGGTGTTATTGCGGGGCGGAACGATTGTTGGTAGAACGGTGAGGGCGATCCCTCTCGACTGTAATATGCTGGATCGAATCGCAGTCGACTTCTATGTGCCACTTGAAAAATATCTGTATTCTGTAATAATCATCAATGAATAATATCGATCGGGGACAGTTGTACGATAGTTGTTAATTGATAGTTAAAGTAAAATAACCGCCCTTAGCCGTTACCGTCCAACTCACACTAACCTCGGCTCATCTTTTGGCTTCCCGCGCCGAGCTTGAACAGTTCGTTTCCACCAAATGAACACACCGGTTTCCAGATTTCGGCATAACGGAGGCAACT
Source organism: Talaromyces stipitatus ATCC 10500 (assembly GCF_000003125.1). NCBI lineage: Eukaryota > Fungi > Ascomycota > Eurotiomycetes > Eurotiales > Trichocomaceae > Talaromyces > Talaromyces stipitatus. Next base: position 1,824,789 of record NW_002990121.1, on the reverse strand, counting down.
TATTTTTGAATAAAGACTATTTATATGGATGTGTATCTCCATTTATTTTTATGACTTCTTAGCTCTTATAACATACCCGGAGACATGGAACCCACGGTCCGCTACAGGCACATGTCAAAAGGACATCCCATGAGAAACAGCGATCTGAATGAGAGACTTCCAGCGATACAAAGTCCCTCGTATATTCTGTATATATTTTGGTCCGAGATTGAGACACGGCTGCGTATACAATATTATCGTACAAGAATCAAAAAAAGGATAGACTATACACAAAAGTGGGGGGAAAATTCATATACCTTTCCCTCTTTTCTGAAACCTCCAAGAATGAGGAAATAATGAACGCTTCAATAACAAAGAAAACGCACAAGAATTCAGATATGCTGGTCAGATATGGTAGACGCCAAATATCAAAAAGGCAAATAATTATGATATAAATCAGATATTATAGTGAAAAAGTCCAGAAAATAGAAGGAAATTCGTGACATGATCCGTCTGTATCATAGTATTCTGACTCTTTTCTTATCGTGTTTTCTTAAGTAGCACTTCGCCGCGAAACAGCCGATCCCTCATGACTTGACTCGGTATCGGTGCTTTGTTCGACTAGCTCTGCCGTGCTGCCTGGGTGTTCGGAGTCCAGCTGATGGATGCTAGCACCTGCTCGATGATGTGCTACGTAGCCCATGCCGGATGGTCGTCCAGGATCAGCACTTGCTATCCGTTGGATGGTGGATGTAGATGACGCTGTAGACCCATGGCGTTCTTGACTGGTCTTGCTACCGGCTTCGCTCGCTGCGAAAGGGAGTCGTGCTTCAGACTCACTTGCTGGGTGAAGTAAGTCGGAGCTAGGTACCCGACGAGATGGGTGTGTTGCGCTATCCGGTGAACCGGGGATAGGTACCAAGGCCGGTGTAACTTCATCTAGGGGGTCATGAGGACCATATCTCCTCGAGCTCTTTCTTGGGACAGGAGGGCGATTTGAGGAGTGTGTGCTAGTACGAGATCCGACTCGGCTAGGAAGCTCGATCGACCCACCAGCGTCAATCTGGGGCAGTTGGAAAGACTCTGTCTGTTCTTCGTCCTTTTCTTCCTCTGCGCCATCCGAGTCGTGGTAGGATGTTGTCGTGGCGCCGGATACATTTCGCGAGTGACCTCTCTCACTAGCAACTTCAGGAGATTGTGATTCGGGCTCATCCCGGTAGGGTTCATGGTATTCTTGGTCTTCGGCAGGTGAAAATCCTGCAGGAGGTGCTCGAGCACTTCGAATCACCTCAAAACCTTTACCTTGCTCTTTAGTCTTCCCACCTAACAACCGACGGAACCAACCTGATGCCGAAGAGACGGGCCCTGTTGGATCTGCTGGACCCGTTTTCAACTTGCGAGTCCCAGTATGGGATAGCGCCGGACCACGAACTCGATAATAAAAGTCGACTTCGCGGACCGCATAGTCCTTACGGTTCGGTCGGCCATCATCCAGATCAGGATCGTCTCGAGCAGTGCCAAGGTGTGCGGGGAGCGGTTGGCCTGCGCTTTCAATACCGGCATCCTCCGTATCGCTACCAGATGTAGCTGGCACTCGTCCTTCACTGCCAGACTGTCGGGTGTCCATGGTAGTCGTTCGAGGACGGGGTGGTCGATAGTAAGGATCCATCGCCTCGGGCTTAAAGCCAATAACAGAGCCACTCTTTGGTGTGCCCATGGGTTGGTAACCGGCATGATGAGAAAATGCACTACTGGCGCCAGGTGTGGTTGGAGTGTACATGCCGCTATTCGTTCGACTATGCGGACCACCATGCGCACTACCCGCATCGTAAGCAATACTTACTCGACCATCGCTGACGGCTGTGCGATTTAGAAGCATTGCCGAGCTTCCAGAGATACTTCTTGCCCGAGAACCACCAAATTGTGCTGATGACCGTTCGTCCATGTTAGCAAGCATTGCTGCCTCTGAACCCATGCTTTGACGTGTGCTGCTTCGGGGGTTGCGTCGAGAGAGTTGTCTTGCACCAAAGACCTGATACTCGATTAGTAATTTTTCTACAAAACAGCCACTCCTTTCCAAAACCGTCTGAAGTCGGATACATACTTTTGTGAGGCCACCTCGTGTTGCACCTCCTTCTGCACCTCCAGCCCCTGCAAGACGAGCAACGACTTCTATCAGAGTCTGCAGAGCGTTCAGGAAAAATCCAAATAACAGCATCCCTCCGTGCAGAATCAAGATTGCGTATCCAATCCATCCCTTGGTCTGTTCTGAAATACCCAAAGACGGCACAAAGGCAACACACAACAGCACCACCAAAAAGCGCACAAGAGAGAAAACAAACTGATACAGATTCATCGATGTCGGAGAAGCATACGGTCGGAACGCAACTAGAAGTAGGATCATGGCCACTTCACAAATTGCGAGCAGGACAACCTGGGCAACACCTGAAGGTTGAAGGGCGCCGATTGCGACAGCGCGGAGGACAGTAATGAGAATAGGTACTAGGGCGAATGGAGCGGCCTCATCGCGATATGTGTTGTATAAAGGTCCATATTGCAGAACAGTAGGGAGATCGTCGAAGAGGTACGCTCGAGGCCGCGCAGAGATTATAAGGTGAATAATATAGAGGGCAAAGACGAAAAGAATGAGGAGTAATATGACTGCCAGTACAACGGAGTACGCCATTGATTTCCCGGCAACCACCAATTGGAATAACGCAAGTGATACCATGGGTAACAGGAAAAAGTTGAATGTAATGCGAATAATGTTTCCAATCGTGAATGGAATGTTTTTCGAACGTAAATCCTCTTCTGGAACGCGAGCCATTCGATGGTAGATCCACTGAGAGCCAAGAGCAACTTGGGTCAATACAGTCACCGCAACCAAAATCACCAGTAACCAAATGATTGATCCCGGCCAGACATCTCTTATACTGTGCAAACCGACATATTGTCTGAGTCGATCCAGGCCATAAGTTCCGTTGACAACATATACACCATCGATAATCGGATCAATCCCTGTTCCATGGCTTGCGAAACTCTGATTGAACATAAGGATCGACCACGCCCCTCGAGATACAACAGGTTGATAATATCCGGGGTAATTTAGAGATAAAGCTCCGGTAAGTACAATGAACTGGATATATTGCAAGCAGTCCGCGAATCCCGGAGTAACCAGTCGTAAATGATCTTCGTCTCGGCCATTATTGCTTGTCCACTGATAAATGTCGGTCGAACCCCAAGGACTATATGTAGAGGCGAGTATGTTTGCGAGGGTTAGAAGCACCAGAACCAAAAGGGGTAAAAATGCGAACACTCCTTTGAGTGTCCCACCCAGATCCGGCGTGATTATGCCAGAGATGCACCCTAGATCCGTTCCCTGTGCGTCACCGGACTTGATGCGTAGAGTGGTCGCTAAACTCGTTAATTGGTATGATCCACCAAGGTCATGCTGGATTGAAAATGCTCGAAGTTGTGATGGATCTCTCCTGGAAGTAAAAAGAATACAGTTTAGCACAATCACGGACACTTAGTGAAGAAGACATACCCATTGACATTGAAAACCGGCCCAAGAGGACAGCTGCCTTGGGTGACGTTTCGACAGAACTCAGTCGCATTTTCATATGGAGTAAAGGTGAGAACATCGAGGGTTGTGAAAAGGGTGGTGTATGTCTGGTTTCCATCATTGTTGACAATATTAGGGATCTTGCCGGCGTTGTTTGTATTATCATTCCATAGTGGTGAGCCTGGTGCTGGAGCAGGTTCCCCTGCAGATCCAGTGACATTTCCGTAAACGGTGATATTCAATGGGTTTGGGCCGGGTGCAGGATCGTACACGACATGAAAATATTTCGGGACAAACTGCAGTTGACCGGGATCGTTCAAGATATTGGACTCCAAACAATTCTCAAAATCGATAAACGCAGCATTCGTCGAGCTTGTCAAAAAGACGAGGAAGCAGAACAATATCATAAACCAAGAATTATCCATGATGCCGTTTGTTCTCCGAAACGTTACCCCCCGCCCTTGTGTTCTGTCAATCACCTCGTCATTGCCTTTTATCCTCTCTAGTAGCCATGGCGACCCGGAAATCCGTCGACGATGTCGCCTATTCCCGTCAATATCCATTGCGACCCAACAGGGGCTAATTGAGAAGACCTCCAAGAGGTCTGCCCCTCTCCAACACCAGGGCTGTCAACCTGGTTTGATCCCAAACGATGGCGGATTCTGTGGTTTCCGTGAATAGCAACTGGTTGATGGTTTTATAGCACCGCGAACGACCAAGATTCGAAAAGACTCGTCGAACTAAATGACGGATAGTAATGTTTGTCACCTCAGTCGTGTTTAGTGTTTCTTTCTGGTTGGAGAATTAATTCTGTACGGGTCGGTAGATAGTCAGCCCAAGGCAACCAACTGCGGTTAGGAAGCTTGCAGCATGACGGTGGACGGAGCGAAAACGAGCGACAAGAGGCCCGGAGAAAGGTCTGCTGGAGGAGAAGGGAAACAATTGGCGGGCAAGTACGGAGAAAGTAGTCGAAGAAAAGATGGTCGAGTCGGGTCTAAGCGATTGTATGGAAACTCGAAAGAAATCAAAACAATTATCCACGATTACAGCTGTAAAGCGGAGGACTCTGACTTTGTCTCAGCACAGCCACTCGAGCCCTACTGTGGCGCTTTTCTGCCGGTTTCCTTCCATAATGGGAAACTGGGCTGTAAGTAGGGCAATCTGCAATATCTACCAATCAAATAATTGAGAATTCGAAATTGAATAAAATGATTGCAATTATTTATTTGATCTAATTTAATTTTGTAATAGTACACTCTCAGTTTATCATGATAAATAGTAATTATTTAAATTGAAACATATTTTGTACAAGCTTTGACTGAATAGTTGCCCTAATAGCCAAGGACAAGACAAAAATAGACGGTGGTAGCGGTGACGGTGGATGTTTCTCTTTTTCCAACCTCTTTGCAATTATCCACGAGTCTTCTTTTTCCAATACCACATACTGAACACTGATACCCTTGGATAAAGTCCGTATCCAATCAACAATATGATCCAAAAGATCATACTGGGTTTATGCTCGTTCGGCAAAGTCGCTATACCACTCTTCTTGAGCGCCTTTCTTATCGCTACCAAAAATCGCTATGAATTACACCGCCCTGGTTTTCTCGATTTGACCAGATGAGAAAGAATTAGGATCATTGATGACCCATCATCCACTGCTCGCTGATGTCAGAGCAGACTAAGGGGAGTAGAACCTCCTGCGGTAATGTTGTTGATACGTAGTTCTAATTAGTTAGGCAATGGCCCGTTAGCTAGCCTCTTAAAAATCAAAAGGATTCGCAATGAGAGACCAGACACCTACTCCAGATAATTGGAAAAGGCGTATTGAAACGACAATTGATCGCATTCGTTCTCAGACGCATCGAAAATGGTGATACCTATATTCACTTTCATAAAAAACCGGCTTGGACGGTTAATGCTTTTACAAGATAAGTTTTGTATGGAATAGCCACACTCATCAAAGAACTCTTGAATGATCCGTTGAGCTTGGGCGAGAAAGCCTTCGTTTGAGAGTTTAGACTCTATGAGATATTCAAGGGCCCATGTGTTATTAACTCAGGCTTCCGCATCTCACTCACAAAAGGTATGCATATCTATAAATGGTAAAATCTTCTCACTATCTTCTTCCCCTGTCTGTTTCTCTTTACCCTAGAAAAGCTCGGGGCAGTCTCCTAGCACCCACGACTTTCTTCGAAAACCCTCAATAAAACTACCCACCGGTGTGTTTTCAATCTGAGCGCGAAAAGAGATTATTTTCATATTAGTGCTTGGGGGGGGGGGTCCCGTTCTTGCTACCCGGGTAAGTTATGTTGAGAAGGTTATATCATGGAATGCCAAATACCAGCGGGTCCAAAGGCAATGCGCTGATGAGGTTGTCTCGCATGTATCACGCACGGACTCTAAATAGAGCATGTCATTTCCCTATGAGAATGTGGGTTCGCTCAAGTTGTATTCAGGCTTCACAGGAAGTTGAAACACTAGGTGGTTAGACTGCAAGGTGACTGGAAGAAGATTCGACGGTAGAAGCTCAAGATTCTCGGATGACACTCGATTGAGCTGTTTTGTGTAGATTGAGACCACATTTGTTGCGTATTTCCCAATATCTGCTATATGTTCCGCGACACTGGGTTGTTGCCCAGCTGTATAACTGGTTTCCAAAAGGAGAAACCGACAGAACTAATCTTCGGAGACTATGCAATCCAAGCACTTTCCACAACAATGAATCAGATCGGAAAAGGCAGTGGAAGTGCTAAGGTTGGGGATAAATTCTGTTTCCCACTTGTTCTTGAGGTCTGGTTTCGCATCAGTCTGAACAGCAGACAGCATAGCAGAGAACTGGAAGGAGACCAGCTCGAGAACACTGCTACCATCAAATAGATCGGCGGGCCGAGAAAGCTGAACACAGCGGTTGAAGATGCAGTAAATATATCCTAACATCATGGTGAAGCCTACGGAGCATTGGTGTAAGGGTCTTGACTAAGGGACTGACTCAGGAATGAAGACGAATAGATAGAAACTGACTAAGGAACTAGAAACTAGGGACTAGGAAAGAAAACAAGAGGACTGCTGGTTTTCAGGACAAATCGATGGGCAGGATGAACTCCTTATAAGCTCCATCCTGTCAACATGAATTTTCCTAATCAATAGAGCAGTGACATCTAAACATAGCAAACAAAGCGGCTTTGAATATACAAAGATGTGCAAAGGAAATTGTCGGAACGTGAATATCAAACCCTACACGTTTTGGCACCGGATATAGTTAGTCTGACGCGGCACGTGCGTGCCGCGTATATCTAGCTAGCTATCCCCGTCCCCCTCGTTCTTGGGGACAAGTCACAATATTAGGAATCAAGATATCTTCATATTGTCAGGCTCATTAGGCCGCTTCGTGTTCGCGCCTTACTACCGTCTATGCTTCGTGATACGGACCGTAGTTAAACCAACAGAAATGTTAGGAATCCCGCCTCACTCGGCCTGATCTCTGTTCCATACCCTATCTTACCAGACTAGATTATGCGCGCAGCTTTTTGGTCTAGGTGGTTCCAACAGGGAACAACAAGATGCATAAAGAAAATGAGCGTCAAAGAATGCTAATCATAGAGACATGATATCCTTCGGGGAACTAAGAAAAGAACAACACGCTTTAATCGACCAGGATTTCACCAACTACAGGAGGTTAAATCCGCCGACCAATGAGAAGCAAGAGAATCCAACCTCAGGGTCAGAGCGAGAGCAAACCCTGACATAAATCTTGGTTGTCGGGTAGTCAGATCATAGTAACTCCTCGCGGAACTAAGGTTCGGTGGTATTCTGCTAACGAGAGTGTCACGAAGACGAGTATTGTAATATATCAAAGAGACAATAAGAGACAATAAAAGAGAGGTAACTGTGTTAACTAGCTTAGAGTGATCTGTGTACTGTATATACTCTTATACCCTAGGTTGTACAGTTAATAAATGACAGTAAAGTAGACCTAAATACATGATGAATGAGCGTCCTTTTATGTTCCTCATATCGAATTACCCTGATTCGATATGTCGAATCAACCTTGATTCACTACCGAAGCACCTTGATTCGTTAGTCACGTGATTCCATAACCCTAGTCACCTTCTGCTTCGGGTTATCCTTGTTCCGTCATGCAGTAGCGCTGTTAGCCTTACTAATTCATTGACTGCGACTTTCTTGATTCCTGTGACAATTAGTTAATTCAGGATTTCAGATCCCTTCAATATTAAAGTTAATATTAGGAATATAAATTATAACTAATAGTAAATAGAATCTATGGAATGTCCTCATAAGTTATCTTAACTTAGTTCAACTTAAAGGTAGCTTACATAAGACAGTACAAGAGTCATACATTGGACTGCACATTAGGCGGTGAACAAACGTATAGCAGCTGAGCCGATCGCTGGCGTCAAGCCACACTTTCTTTCCCTCTCCTGAAGGCTCTTTGAGTACGGAACATTCGTTGTCTTGCCAGTATGCCCACATTTCCTGGATGAATTCAAGGTTCAAAGTGAAACAGGGTCCTTCGTTAACTCTGCTATGGTCTCTCTTGATCCTGTGCGGCTGGAGACTCCTCAGCCTCGACCTACAGTTACTCCAGTTGGTATTTCCACAGACACTGTGGTGTAATGTGGTGTAATGTGGTGTAATGCTGTATATTTCTCAGTATAGCATGATTGTACTACAAGTCGCTACAAGACTTATTCGATTTGATAGCTGTCGGGACGTGAATATCAACCCTACGCGTTTCGGCACTGGATATTAGTTAGTCCGACGCGGCACGTGCCTGCCGTGTATACATCTAGCTAGCTATCCCCCGTCCCTTTACTCTTGAAGGCTCGTCAGCTTGTCGAATTAGCTGTTCTACGTGTCTAGTGCTAGCGACCTAGACGTAGATAAACCGACAATAGCAAACTTGGCAGTCTTGTCTAATGCCGAATGATGTCTGTGGGCTTTGATCCCGTGTCTCACATACGAATTCGTTCGTGCACGTTTCATTGGCCAGGCGCTAGTCCAGAACGCAAGCTTGGTGACAGACAGGCCTTAGTCGTTTGACTTATGGGCTAAACTGGTAAGTTATGCATGGTCTGTGCCGGTATGCTGGCTGTTGTCTCCAGTCCTCGTAGGTAGTGGAAAGACTAGTGGTTTATACTTGTCTCACTCGGTGGATGAAGTCATCGCTTGCTTTATAGGTATCTCTCGTCATAGGTGAGTATTGTAGAATAACGTCAGTTATCGACAGCTTGTTCCGATAAATACCAGCTGTCTGCCAGCATCTGAAACTGACTTGATAGCTGCTATTAGTTTATCTGGATCGAATCAGATGGTACATGATGTTGTACAACTGTCGCTATTCAATTGACTTGGAGGCACCAATAAAGGTGTACTAGTGCCTAGCAGATATCTTCACTCCCAACAGTTTCTCTCCTTGCTCATGTCGCCTGTATCTTTCCAGATCGAAAAATTGAAATCCCAGACTCGCCAGAGTCGCCACTGTATCATCAAAGTCGGTCAGTGAAGAACATTATTCCATAATGATAAATCGATGGCTTTCCAAGGACCTTGCCCATGTTGTTTGGCTTCTAGCCTGCAGGGCCAGACGCACCTTGAGACATCTAGCCAAGAAAATGGGGCCACATATTGAGCCGTTAAGCAAACTGGAAATGGAAAACTGGCTAAGGCATAGTATGCTACATAAGCTTTATGAATACCTCGACTTATCGAGGCGTCACTTCGTTCCATGGCCTGTTTTTCGATCATCACGAAGGCCAGCGAAGCATGGTTTCGGAGATGTCGATGTATAGAGCAACAATATCATCCACCAGAACCACGTATCTCGTTGAGATTTTACGAATACTCGGATATGTCAGATCAACAAATTCTTGTTCAGTGAGACTGTTATTTGACGTCTAACTCATTCCTTAGTATATAGTTATGCCAATCAGACCCTGGAAGGCACCATAATTAAGGCTTAGCCTTGAGCATTCACAAGTGGCTTGAAAACATTCCCATCACTTTCGTACTCTGAAATAACCTTCGTAAGTAATTAGCTACACAGTATCAAATGCTCAGGTACAGTAAACAGAGAAATGTATCAGTCTACAATCAAGCCACAACATCGTTGGATAACAATGGTCCAAAGATGTGCGTACTAAGTGACGCAGGGCGGTTACGGGGAGTGGAAGCCGACTCCGTCTAGCCCTAGTGCCTAGCTGTCTAGCCATGGGACAGGCTAAAATCATAGTGCTTTGATAGGCTAGGCTCTAGTTATGCTATCGAGTGCTCCATTGCTATTTTAGCCGTTATATAATTCCAGCTCTCTGATTGGTTGTGTCGGCGCTTACTCCAACATCGATCTAAAACCCTAATCCTCGAGATTGGACGCAGTAGTGATGTTTGATTTTCCTCAGGATACAGATAGCCTGGCCTTTGGTTATTCTAATTTTTGAAGATGGATCTACGTCTGCAGTCTTTACTAAAATTATGATCTAGGCTGTTCTATGCTTTTGTTGCTTTTGATTCTGTTGAGTACATATACCCTCAGGCTGCAGTCACTGTCATCCTTTCTCTTCTTTTCAGTCATCAATCATCAGTCATAGAGTCAGTCTTTTGCAAATTACTCACTCCTCTCACTCATATTCTTTTGTCTTTTCTACAGACACTCCCTGCATTTTCTGCTCTCTTTAACACAACTCGCTTTATCTGCGACAAGACCTAACATCATTTCTTCAGAACGAATATCTCCTTAAACTCTCTACTATCTCAGCGAGGCACTCATTCCGCTCCTATTTCAAGAATTAAACTCTGCATATAACTTTCAAAACGCCCTACGGAGACGGTCAGCGAAAGAGCATCATGTTCAAATTCCTTCGAGTGAGCAAGCACGGCATCCTAGGTGTCAGCTACCACATCTTTCGTGTCGCGGAGTTCATAACCCTGATTGCCATCATCGGTCTGACAGCTTCATTTGTCTCGTCCTTGGTCGATGCGGATGTCACGCCTCCATCTATCCTTGTTGCTATTTTGGCCCTCGTAAGCCTGCCACCTACCTATGCATTAACCCTATCTTAATAGGAAGGCAGGTTTCTCTCACCGAAGTATACATAATAATCACTTCAATCCTCTTCTACGACCACAAAATGCCCTTCATATGGGCTCTATGTACCGACTCGCTCATCCTAGCTGGTCTCATCGTCATTGCCGTTGAAGCTGGAAAACCGCTCTCATACCTACGCTGTTCGGATATTGGCTCTTCTAATAGTGCGTTCATGTTTGAGTCTACACTGTCAAACCTGGCTGGTGTTCTGAGTGCTGGTTCGGTGTTTTCGAAGTTTATTGCATCGGCGAGACATGTTTGTATTGAGATGAAGGCTATTTGGGGTTTGATTATTGCTAATTGGTGAGTTTCGTCTATATCCCGTTTTCTTGTGCTAGAGACTGATATGAGCGTTTGAATCTAGTATCTTCTTTGCTTTTACCGTTCTCACCGGCATGATTCTTTCCTTGATGGACAGACGTGCCAAGAGGGTGAAGAATAACAACGACTTCTAAACTGGTTTATACTCGTTTCCCGGTCTTTTGCAGATTTACGGCGGAGCTAATTCCACTTACGACATACAGGCTTTTCTCGATGGGCCACCTGGCGCTACAGTAAAACAAAAATTGGGTTACTTTTATTTTAATAGGGAAATTGTTTTTGGTTTCTTTCTTTTCTTGCGTTCTGTTTAAGTGCTTTGATTGCTTTCTGATCTTGCTTGGTTGAGCCCTAATATCTTTGGCCTTTTGCATTTCCCATTTAACGTCCCTTAGGTTCCTTGACATATGCGTAATGACAACGTTCAAGCATGACACTATTTGAAAACTCATTCTAGACCTATATTCGATACTCCGTAACTGATATTATTACTAGTCATAAACTAATCTTTCCAGCTCGGCCGTGTATTCATATCATTCATTAGACTACGTAGTACTCATATCCCACTGTCAGACGGTCTTTGCCCGTATATGACAACCCTAAAAACTATCGTCAGATATTACAGCCTCTCAACATGATGTCAAACTCACAGTTCATAGTAAACTCTACTCTCCTGCTCTACAAGCACTCTCTTCGTCTCCGCCACAAATTCTTTTGCTTCATCGGCTGTCCACTATGGCGTCAATTAGCAACTCTCATTCGCTCAGAAAGAAAAAGAACATACCCCCATGTATCGTGTACTAACAGCCAATACCCACCCTTCCATCCCCGTCTCCCAAAACTGTCGAAACCATCTCGCAATCTCCTGAAGACGAGGGACTGGATAATCCGAGTATCCTCCCATCAATTCCTCACCTATACTAGTAGTACCTTCTGTGGTAATAGAGGTCATTCCTTCCAAGCAGTCGAACAGCGGTAATATATACCGTATCTCACGCACATTATCAAACCCCGTTTCATAAATCAAACCAGCCATTTGATCCGCGACAAACCATGTTTTGCCCGTTTGACGACTACATTCTTGCCAAAATTTGTACCACGTCGCAAAAATTGAGTTTAATTCTTCTGTATGCGAAGTTGACTCCAGATCCAGACTGCAATAGTCGTTTCCAGCACCTTCGTCTGCGGTATTCGTATACCAGAACCGTGGAATCAGCGACAATTCAACCTGCTCAATGTACCCCTTCCCTGGCTCAAGATGATCGAATGCCTGTTGGTATAATTTGCGCCAATCTTTAATACTACCGTACAAGCAACGGATGTGTACAAGGTCGAATAACTCGCGTCCTTCGTCGAGATATGTCCAGTTTGAGCAGCAGTCGTCGACCTCGAAGGTGAGATTTGGACGGATGGTGGCGTCGTCGTGCCAGATGGGTGAGAGATCAGTGCCGAGGACTTGGGCTGCTGGGTTGGCGTCGGCTATGTTGCTATATTGTGTTAGTTCCCTTGGGCTACTTCGTTATGAGGATTCAGAAGATTGTATATACCTAGCCCATAGTCCAATACCAGTCCCGACATCTAGAACGTGACGTGGGCTTGATATAGGAGCGAGATAGAGTCTATCTTGCAAAACAAGTGTGAAGAGGTGGTGTCTGATACATTGTCAGCATACTTCCACACCGTTGAATAGTATGGAGCACATACGCAACTCTTTGATGATACGCATCCTGTTCATCATTTGGGCCCCAATATGAACCTTCCCCTATATCTTGATCAGTTTTCCAGCGTTGGAATTGGCATCATAGACATAACAGACGTACGATAAGCATGATATCTCCGATTATTCTCGTATTTGTATGCCTGTAGCGGTGATGCCAGTACATTTGTACTAACGCCAGAACGAAGGGTCAGTTTTCCGTTGGAGGATTGGATATATCGGGGATATCACTTACGACAGGTTATCGCTGAAACTTTCCTTCGATGCCGAGCTGTCGTTTCTCTAGAACCAGATGTCAGTTTCAAGGTCATAATACTTCCAGTCCGAATCAGACTCACTAGAAAAGACCCTTGTCTCCTCGGGGTCAGGAAACCCGTTGCCATTATAAAAATCAATCAGATGGTTGTCGTCGTCCTTCTCATTCGCCTAAGTATACCATGTATTGACAAAGTCTCCTTGCCCGATCTCCTGCTACTCCTGAACTCTCGGGCTCCAACTTCAAAACCCCGTCCCAGCATAGAAGCAATTCAGATGGTGTGGATCCAATCTCTCAACACAAGGTCGTCCAAGAAAGCGTTCTGACGAGAACAAGCCAGTAACAGAACAACGAAACCCTAACAACCGAACTTGGAATATCGACGTAAATGAAGACATTATATTTCTCCAACACTTCTCACCGTTCCAAAGGACAAAAGAAACAATATAAATACTTCCAACCTACTTTCCAACCTGTCAGTTACGTCCAAATCCAGCTTCAGGTCACACACACCTCCCTCAAACTCGATGCATACATAGCCCAATTCAAAAACGGACCAAGATCGACAATGTGAAGAAACAACATAGGGTCAAAGTACCGAGTATCTAACCCAACAAGCCGAACATCTCTTTGCTTATTCCCTGCAGAATGAATAAAAATGATCAACTAGGTATGTAGGTCAACACCGTTGAGTATACGGACAAGACGAGATCATGAAACAACGTCAGAATGCTTGTCTCTCATCTAAGGAATCGCTTAGCTTGAAGATAGAGTTATTTTTGTCTGTACATAGTATGTTGATCTGTACTGAATATGAAGCACATATCCGACTCGTTTCGAGTTCGAACGTCACTCAACGGTCTCGACTCGATGGGCCGACGGTGTATCATTCCAATGCTGTCGCGTGTTTTAAGCAATCATTTTCTATTTGTAGGAGAATAATGGACTACGTACATTTTACAGTGAGGCTATTCAGTCAGATAGTACATATGCGTAATTTCAACCTCGTTCCTGGGAATATTGACCATCGCGTGCTACCTTTACTTTCCGCATGCGGTTCCGAAAGGTACATATACAGTAATGAAGTTGCTCAAGCGAAACATTCCATTAGTATCTCGTCTAGTCAAAGTGAAATGCCGGATGATATCAGATGAACTGGCAATTCTCTGGAGTGCATAAATATCCAGCAGTATGTATATAAATATGTATTTCATGTTTCCATGCTGCAGATAGAAAACAAGAGAGATTGACATGTTGTTCTTGTGTCACTTTGATGTGTCGGGCAGGACGTCCACATTCCGGAGAAAATCATTGAGAGTATGTGTGTAACCAGGTACGTGGTACAAAACAGGCTTGTTGAATGTTGTTGTCATGTTTCAGGTTCTATCATCGTATGTATTTCGCCTAGATACGGAGATGAAGAGGGTTATTTGTGTAGTGACAGCTCATCCATCTACCCAACCATCTCCAACCCCTAACCTTGGAAACCCCAACAACCAGCCTCATCAGTAAATAAAAAACAAAGCCAAAAGCATAAAGTAAATCACCCTGAACTAACAGGCGGAATAATAGCAACCTCCTCCCCTTCCCCAATCACAACCTCCTTCCCAGCCGAAGTCGTCCCATCACCTTCGCCCTCAGTAGAAGAAGGAATATCAACATACTCCAACCCAACACTGACACTACAACTACTCAAAACAGTCTTCGTAATACCGGGATATCGTTCTTCGAGTAATGGAAACAGTCCGGAGAGAGGTAAAGGTGCTGGTAGGGATTCGCTTGATTTGCCTGTGTAGCTGGATGCGGATGCGAAGTAGAGGATTTTGAAGGTTGGCATTTTTTTCTCTCTTCTCTTCTTCGCTTCTCTTCTCGATGATTGCTTATTGTTTATGTGTGGACCTCGCCTTTGGTGTGTAGAGACCGACTTATGATGCAGTGAGTAGGTAGTTAGGTGAGGTTGTGATCGTTGTTGTGGGGTTGATGAGTCAAACCGCAGGTTGAGATTTTGGCTTTCTTGATTTGAATCGTTCTTTAGTAATAGTTATTACCGAGTAGCGTCTTTTGCGTTATTGATATACCATACCGCAATGCTCGATAGAAGTGAGAAAGATAAAGTCGTCTCAACCATGCAGGTGGGATTTTTAAATTACAAGTCAGTGAATATCATGTGACGGCGTCCAATTCATTATGACTAAAACTTCACAAAAAGTTTATACGCCGTAATATATGTACAACTAGGCTATCAAAGCCTTAAAAGCTGATACAAAATCGTCCCGTAAATCCTCCCAATGTTCAATACCTACACTGACTCTCAATAATCGTCGATCAACCCGGCTGTCCGACATGGCCCGCCACTCAATCAGACTCTCAACGCCTCCGAGACTAGTAGCATGATGGAAATAGTGCAGTTTGCTTGGCAGTCTTCTGGCCAAATCCGCATCTTTCATGATGATCGAAAACACCGGTCCATACCCATTGGGCATTTGTCTCTTAACCCATGGCTCCGTTTGGAGACTTGCGTGCCGGATTTCAGAGAGTACTTTCGACACCGCTTCTGCGTCGCTTCCAGCGCTTGCATTTGATTGTGTCAAAGCAGAGTGAAGGAAAGATACGAGGTTTGTCGCATTTTTGCTAGCCCGTTGAACTCTCAATTCGAGGGTGCGTAGACTGCGCACTCCGAGCCAACTTTCTAGGTTGCCCATGTTATTGCCGAGATGAAGACGCTGGCTAAAAAGCTGATTGAACCAATCCTTACGCTTTGTAGCCAGCACTCCGCAAAGGAGATCACTGTGTCCTCCGAAATATTTCGATCCCGAATGCATAATCATATCGGCACCAAACTCGAACGGATCCTGCAGACCAGGAGGGCCAAATGTACTATCAACAATAAGAAACGCGCCGCGAGAGTGTGCTTTTTGTGCATAATGCTCCATATTAAATGCTGTTCCGTCGGGGTTAAGAGGTGTTTCGAGTAGAATGACGTCCCCCGCTTGCAATTCCTCCGCAGGGCAATCCAACCCCAGTTTCTTTAAGCCAGTAAGTCGGTGGAAAATCTCAATGACACCATGGCAGCCATGGTAATTGTCCCCAATAGAAATGCTTTTTGGGTTGAGAAGCACCAATGCCCCATTTAGAGCAGCTAATCCCGAACCATATGCGAGGGCGTGTCCTTTAAGTAGAGACGAAAGGATAGCTTCGAAACGTGCAGAATTCGGCGCGGCAACTCGTGAATAAATCGGCTCTAAACTGGAAGGGTCTTCCTCGTACTATCATTTCCAAATTAGAAAAGAACTAGCGAGTTACCCCTAGAAAAACGTACGTTACGTTCTGCTGCTGGAATCAATTGCTCGGGATTTTTATGGTAGCGAAATGTCGTGGATAAGTGAATTGGAGGAGCAACGTCCGTAACATTGTTGACAACATCATCCGCATGGACTGCGAGTGTAGCTGGCCTGGCCGGATGAATCATGGTTAATCGACCGTAGGTCAGCGCAATTGAATTGGTCGTACTTTCAATAAGACTGTACAAATTTTTCTCTTCAAGAGCAGAGACAATTCGGAAAAATAGTGTCTATAACCTGAAAGTTATCGAACGAGACGGTAATAATATGAGGGGATGGTGGGTCCCGATGTCGCCAGTGCCAAATCCCTTATCAAATGACTGATCAAAGGGCGTCTATCCTTTACCCGATATCCGGTCACATGACTCGTTCGGGGTTTGTCCCGGCTGATTTTATCAACAAATTCTCGTTCAGGGGCCACTATCTGCGCATCGATGCCATCCGCGTAGGTTCCCGTGCGGAACCAGGCAGGCATGAGAGGAATTTTCTGCGATCTGCACGTATCTTAGCATAAGTGGTCTGCAGGCTCCATTAGGGTTTCCTTACCTTGCTCGGATTCAAACCCGATGGTAATGTCATCATGCTCACTCGCATAGTCCAGCATATCCAAGCAGACAAATCCGGATGCCTCCTCTTCATTTCTTTTGGGAAGAGCAAATTTAGCATCAATGATTCGGACTGTAAACTTCCCCGACCGGCTGGAGCTTTCGTAGTTATCGGTTCCTCTCAACACAAAATTCATGCATTTGCCGTGACTGAAGTCGTTGCCAAAGAAAGCAACCAGTTGAATTGTTTTGTTCTGCGCTACGAGTTGTAGTCGCACTCCGCTCGCTTCCCATTTTTTATGAATTGGAACGACCATGCGTCGACGAGCAATGGCAAAGCTGGTTGCTGTGCCATCGAAAACGACTCGGAATCCAGTCATCAACTCCTCGAATTTATGTAAACCTTATCAATGTTAGCAGCGATTAAAGGGTTCTAATACATCCATGTACTCACTTTCAATCGAGTTGAAGTCGAAACGCCGAATCGTGGGTTTAGTCTTGGACGCTTCCAAAAATTGCGTCAAGCGGTCGGGAAGCTCTTTTTCCACAAGATTCTCCGCAATAGCCACTGTCACGTCTTCTTGGCGTGCGCGATACATTGTGAAGGTAGTGTTGGAATTGATATCAAGCCCAATTTTCATTTCACCAGGGCCTACATTCTGTCAAATTACGCATTCAGATAGCAAAAATAGGAGTACTGCTTACCTAGGTTGATACGATCCGTAACAGTCCCCCAGTCGGTACTGACCAGCGCACGGAGGTTCTGAGAAAGTACCTGATGGCCAAAGTTATGTTCAAGATGAGATGAATCCAAGTCGATTACGGACACAGCTCCCGCATTGAATTTGAGGTGAGACATTCCTGGTCCTCCTGTCACAGGATCGCATGCCTCTTCTATCGAATAAGAGCGAATTGGGAGATTAGGATAGGTGATCTCATTGTCACCGGCGAGCATACCAAGCAAGAGAGAATGCATCAAAGTTCGCTGTTCGATGCGATCGAAAGTCAACACCATCGAACGCGCCCTTGAATCTTCCTTCAACTTAAGCAACAGTGCAGGCGATCCATTCTCACCACGAAGATAACCAAACACAATAGGCGCACCATGCCCTAGAGTATGTTGGACGCCGCTGAGTGTCTTGGTCTGAGGACTTGTTACCACAGAAAGTCGGAAGCCCCGGTGAGCTTTACGGGTTCCTGTGCCTTCAGTCCATGTAACAGTCTTTTCAAACAGCGCCATTCGACAAAGTGGCGAGGGTTCGGAAGGGAAGGCTTTCGGCGTGCCCGAGTCCATGTACTGAAACATTTTGAGAGTGTCATGGAAAATCCGCTTTTCACCGGCCTCAGGCTTAAGGCTCGCTTCTGTCTTAAGAGTGTATTGAACAATGTTCCAAAGCATCTTGAAGTCCTTTTCTTGGAATGCCACATTCAATTGAAAGCCGCGTCGAAGTTTCACTGTCATCGTCCGCGCTTTCACCTGCCATTGGACATCGTCCCACGTTGGTCCGTTTTTTCGGTCGCCTTGAATCAAGATGTTGACGAGTTCACTTTGACTGGAAATAGCCGCAAGAACGTACCAGTCAGATTTGTCTCGTCTGATGGACAGTACACATTGAATGGCGTATTGGGTGGTATCATCCTCTTCGTCTCCAGTCAAAGAGACTTCCACAAACATAGTCCCGTAGCTGAAATATCGGCTCGTATCGCCCACTAACATCAT
Source organism: Talaromyces stipitatus ATCC 10500 (assembly GCF_000003125.1). Taxonomy (NCBI): domain Eukaryota; kingdom Fungi; phylum Ascomycota; class Eurotiomycetes; order Eurotiales; family Trichocomaceae; genus Talaromyces; species Talaromyces stipitatus. The sequence goes on along the minus strand of NW_002990121.1, from coordinate 1,806,243 downwards.
CTCAGGGGTACTTGCCAATGGGGAGGAGTCAACCAACATAGAGCGTCGGTTTGAGCCCGAAACTGCAGCCGCCACATCGGGTGCAAAAAACGGATACCGCACCCAGATGTTAGTGTCTAATGGATGGTCATTGACATGAGAGTTCGACCCTATAGCGGACAGAATCTGATTGCGTTTCATAGATACGGTCAAGGCACGTAAATGATTCAGAATCTTTTGGTGTATATTGACTAAACCCGCCATCCTATGGTCTCCTGTTGTATTGACCACAGCCACCAAGGTATCAATACTCATTCTACCGTATCGGGTCACCTCAGGATGCTTTGGCACAATTTGCGTAGAGATCCACCATGCTTTGCCAAGATCAACCACCGCCTGGGTAGCTTCGACGGTCTCCGGATTGCGTCCCGAACGTACAGCAGATTCCAATCTAGATCTACCGCGAAGAAACCACCACGTGGAGGCTCTCACCCATTCAGCAAATGACGTTTCCATTAGCGGTTTCACGTTCTCTGCGGCTAACCCGTACAGACTACTGAATCTCTCCACATAAGCCGTAAACTCCTGGTACGCAGTGTCACCCATCGCATTAGCCACCGACCGAAGAGTCATCTTTGCTGAACGCGGCGCAGAAGCAGCACTGGACGGCTTGGCAGGCTCTGTTATCACTGGGGGAGGTGGAGCCACTTGATACTGCGGTGGAGGAGTTGACTGAGGATGGGTTGCTTCACTGGTCGGATACGCAGGTTTGGACTCATCACCCGTTGGTGAAAGACTGCTAGAAGAACTTCCTCCGGGAGACAATATCTCAGGAATGTCTTCACGTCGAAGCGCTTTGATCTGATCATGGACAGCCGGGACCGGAGTCGTCCGAAGTGACAAGGTAGGTGTTCCAACATCAACGTCTAACGACTGCTGGGAAAGCTGGGACCGCTGCGATGTGAATGACGGACGGGTCGGTAGTGATGCCTGCTGTCGGTGCTGGGGCTCGTCATCTTCTTCAGTGGGTGAGGTAGGATCTTCCTGCCGTAGACGATGCTGTAACGCAAGACCTTCTTCCTCCTGCATTCGGGCATGTATCCGTTGGGCAAATGATTTCGAATCGGGGGATGCTCGGAAAGATAGCCTTGACCCTGGCTCGCCAGAGTTCAACGCCATGAGAAAGTCCTGATCCTGCGGACTTATCAACAGCGGCTTCCAGGCCGGTGCTTTTTCAGGTTCGCTTGCCGTAGCACCACTAGCAAAAGATGTATCTAGGTGTAGCTCGGGTAGAGTGGGCCGGCGATCTTGTAGGTCTTCGTATCCTCCATCATCAATATGTGATTTCGAGACAGCCTTCATAGGGCGACCTTTCTTGCGAGATATTTCCACTGTGGGTTCTTCAGATTCATCACCACCTTCACCCATAACTTCTGGCGGCCGATCCGTAAAAGTCACTCGTAGCCCTTTGCGTCGGCGTGGTTTCGGCGGACTAGCCTGAGTACTGGCTTGCGGGGAGAGGGTGGCATGTTGTTTAGGAGGAGATGGCGGCGTAGACAAGTCGCGTCGTTGTGATGTGTCCGGTTCAAATATGGGATCGGAGACAGAAGGTATGGCTGGCAGGGATTCAGATATCGGTTTGGGGCGGTTGAGTCCCAAAAAGTCGTCTAGTTGGCGCTCAGTAGCCTCTGCCTGTTTAGCGTCACGGTCTTTCGAAAACAGCTTCTCACGCCATTTAGATTTCTGGTCACCACCAGTCTTTTGTCCTCCCCAATTTAACCGTCTAACCGACTTGGATGACTCGAGGGGTTTGGGGGGTTCCTGGGTTGCGAGAAAAGCGAACGGATCATCTCCCGCCATGGCGCGCTGATAAGCTCCTGTTTAGCTTCCTATAATCCAAGTCAATCCACGTCGACCTCTCTCTGGACCATGACAATGCCAAGCGTTCGTCTGAGCTTGTTCAAGAGGGAACCTTAGAATTTTGAGATTCTTTCTCTGGCAGGATCTCTATAACAGTGGATAATCGCCGACCGACAGAAGTCAGTTGTCGCAAGCGGGGTTTCAAAAGAACACACGTGCCGGCAGTAGTTCAGGCACCAAATGCGAGTCTAATCGACAACTCCAAGCCGTTCAAACAGGGAACCGATGAGTTGAGATTCGACAATTGATGAATAACACACGGTCGCAAAAGAGACAGCGTTGAGGAGTGAAAATGGAGTCGATCCGGTCGCTCGCTCAATCGTCCAAGGGATGTTGTATATGTTGGCGAGGAAGGAAGCAGAGTAAGGTCTTCCACGGGCAAGAATAGACCAATTCCTGCCTTCTGATAGGTATGCCGTCACGATATTAACAAGGAGTATTAAGGGAGAAGGAGAAAGAAGAGAAAACAGAGAAACAGAGGACACTATCATTGGTTTCGTGCAGTGGCCAGCAGATAAGAAACACAGCGTAGATTCTTAGTCTGACCGCCTTCTACATAGTATTCGCCCTTTTTCTCCCTGTCTTAGAGACTCATACAGTTCCCACGGCTCATTTTATTCGATTGAAGTATTCTAGAGCCGCAGCGAATCAGCGACGCCGTGGCAGTGGTTCTTGACAAGTCAGGAGTTGTTATCGTGGATCTCATTAGCTGTCCTTGAACAGGTGTCACTAATATAGTAACATATGATCCAATCAGGAGACATGTTTCAGTACGCAGACTGCGGAGACTGTACCGCGCAATACGTCGTTACTACGGATGGAACATGGAGTATGCGGAGACTTTGATTATAGAAGCCCTGATTGGTGTGCATCTTTCCGTGTCGCACGGCTTACATTGCTAGTTGCGTATTGGGGGAACTACTCTACCGTACAAGAGACCCTTCTCTTGATAACGTATGGCTGCCTACAGTGACAGTAGTACAGTCACCACAGTGATGAGAATCTAGAATGAGTAACATGTACCTAATGACCGACTGGCTAACCATTGAGTCAGTGGTACACATACGTGTACGGAGACTTGAGGGTCAAAAGTATGTATGTATGTATGTATGTATGTATGTATGTGTTCGTACGGGTATTGTCAGTATGAGGAATTGACCTGCCACAAAGGCCCACCAGCCGAGATTAAGTCTGCGTGGCCACTGCCCTAATCTAGCCAATCAAGAAACACTCCATGAACCTGATGCTGATCTGAAACCGCGCTTTACCCTCTGTGGCCATCCCGCGGCAACGATCGTTCTCCACTGTCGCAGACTCGTTCCAATGTTCAGTCAGACACGTCAAGCTCAGGGGTTGCGCATCACCAATGTTTCTCGTGGTCTACATAGTAATCCGTTTGCACGTCGAGGAGATCAGGCGAGAGAAACAATCTTCCGATCGCAACAGCCACGGCGCATAAATATCGTCATCGCGGCCATCACCATTCCATGTTCAGCCACAGCCCCTTGATTGGCGATTGCCCGTTTGGGTATGGAACCGGGCTATCAATTCGCCAATCAGGTAGGATCTCACGATGCTCTTCTCTTTCCTCCTTCATATTTCTGATATTTGAGCATGCGTAAAGTGTAACTTCATCTAAGCGAGTCTAAAAAGGGAGAAACATGTAAGCGCCATATGGACGGACCATGTCTGAGTCAAGCTGGCTAATATTAGCTAAGTCCAGCTGCGCCACAGCATCCTTCGGGCAATATCATTTGTCTGAGCGGGAATCGAATCATCCGATTGTGGTAAAGTCACGTGACTAATAGGTAAAAGCTCACCGCCATGCGACGGGCCAGGCGGTAGCATTAATACTGCCGGCAGTAATGTAATCCGGAAATTTTTGTGACTGCCAACATTTGAACAGATTCGATAAACTCTTGAACAATGTCCACCACATCTATCTAGGGTCGATAGCTGCTGTTCACAAATGAGCGAGGATGGCATATTCGGTCCGATGGGGACAAACTAAAGGCCGACTGTCGGCATCAGTCCGGAATATCGATTCGATGCGCCGTCATCTTTCTCAACGCCGGTCTTTATTGGCTACGAATCCTGTTCGTCGACGACACCACATCGCACAACACATTGGCGCTAGATTCTTCTCTAGACACTACGCACCGTCCGCACAGCCAGAAACGCCCGATGATCTAAAAACAACGATCGATAATATCCTTCTGAAGACGGAGTTTGAAACCAAGAGGGATATTAGAGAATATTTACGCAAATGGCAGGAGCAGAACTTGACTTATCAAGACCCAGTCCGGGGTCCGGGTACCTCGAACGCGAATTTACCGCAGTCTATAAAATGGACTGGAAACATGCTTAACGATGGCCAAGCTGTCTATGAGGATGCCGTTGAACAGACTCATAATAGCTTGAATGAAGCCGTGGACTTGAATATTAATACAGACGACAACTACGAGGTTGCGGATATACTAGAGCCGGGCGATCTAGTTGGATTTTATTCGTAGGACGATTATTCCTGGCTTTGTGCTTTAAATTGCGCCTGTGTTCTAACAATATCCAGTGGGACCACTATGGCAACGCCTGCAGTATACATACGATCGGTTGAGAGACAAAAACAATATTATACGCTTAGAGGGAAGTGGCGAGTCGCATCAGATAAAGACATCGACATCGTGATCAAAAACTTCGCACCCAAGGAACTGACCGATGCACTGATCCCTTACCTTCCTGATACAGCGGTTACGCCGGACATCAATATACAACAAATAAGCGAAGGAGGAGTCCCTCGCTCTGCTTCAGCACCTCTTATGGCTATGCTTCAACAGTTTTCCGAGGCAGAGAAGAAACTTTACAGAGATAACGCCAAACGACTCGACAATTTGTATGCCTTAATCGCTTCTCCAGATAAGCGTGTTGTATATACTCTTCCGGAAATCGCGGCAAAAGCCCTTGATATCAGCATAGATGATGTGACCCCAGAAGCACTTTTCATGACACAAAAGGCTATTCAACAGTCACCCTTCCTTATTCTCGCTGACCGCTCGTCTATATTCTCTGATCGATACTTGGTGCGGCCGAAAAGCTTCGCAGACTGTTTCAACACTGTGATAGGGTGGGTTCGCGAACACGAAGATCATCTATGCCGGATTGCCCTATACCAACCATCCGATTTCAAAGGCCACCCACTGCAGAAGTTTCTCCAAAAGGCTCAGAAATTAATTTTGCAGAGTCGGAGTATCAGATCTCCAACAACTATGTCCAGTGTTGGCCCGTCTGCTCAGCAGTTCGAAGCGGATAGTTTGCCCGACGGACGGGCCTACCAAAAGGTGGTCACGGAGCAGTTTGATCATTCGGATAAAATCATCCTTGAGTATCTCATACATTTCTCAATCCCACCGCATCGGATCAATGAGACCTCGGCGAGATACGCTGCTATTCACATTATGCGGTCAACGGGCTTGTACACGGCTATAGAGCTTCAACGCGGGGCAATTCCACTCTTGTTACAGGAGCTAGGTATATTCCCTGCTTGGGAAAACATATATGCCTTGGATCACCTACTGGCTCTCCCAGGCCATAACATTGATACGGACGCTGAAAAGATGATGGAAGCTGCGCAAATCGCTGCCAGCGATCCCCATAAATACCAAAATGATACAATGGCAGATATGAGAGTCGACTGGGGAGACTTACCTATTTACTGTATCGACGACCCAGGTGCAAAGGAAATTGACGACGGTATTTCTTTAGAACCTGTCGCCGGAACGGACGACACATTTTGGCTTCGTGTGCACATTGCAAACCCCACCGCGTTTTTACCACCGCATGATGACCCTATTTCTGAAAATGCAGCCAGACGTCTGACGACTGTTTATCTTCCTGAGAGGCACTATCCCATGCTCCCGTCTAATTTTACGACTCAATCTTTCAGTCTTGCTCCTAATCGCCCTACCCTTACGATCTCAGCCAAAGTCAATACAAACGGTGATGTCTTGGAAGCAGATATCACGAATGGATTGGCACGAAATGTCATTTACCTAACTCATACCGGCTTGCGAAACACCCTTGATGGTCACACGAAGGGATCTCAGACATACATAGTCGGCAAAGAGCCCCCTTCGGATTATCTCGAGAAAGTAATTTCAGAATCTCCTGCATTTACCGAAGAGCAAACCAAGACTTTCAACATCATGCAAAAAATCATGACGCAAATCAATACCAAATGGAGAGAAAACGGTGGCCTGACCTGGCCTGACAGCATGGGTCAACAGAACCTATCCATCTATAGCGGCAAACCCATCCCGCCATTTTCGGTGCATCCAGACAAACTGGAGTGGGAAGGCGGTTATTTTCAGGGTGATCCTAGCATACTCCTCCCAGTCAGCGACATAGACCCTTACGACGTTCCCAATCTAAGCCGAAAGAATCTCGTGGCACTAGTAATGAGATTTGCATGCCACATTGCCGGACGATGGAGCGCAGATCGAAACATCCCCTTGGTATACGACGGAACCTACTTTCACCCTGAATATCCACCATTAACACCAGAAAAACTCAAAAACTTCACTGCAAACGATTGGCTCCGCTTCGCACCTCCCAAAGGGTACAGTTCCTCCAGCGTCCTGCCGCACGGCGGTCTAGGCGTCGACGCCTACACAAAAGTAACCAGTCCCCTGCGCCGATACAGCGATATGGTAGCCCACTACCAGATCGAAGCCGCTCTACGCTACGAAAGGACACACAACAAGAAATTCAACAGCACAGAGCCCGATGCCGCTGCTTCATTACCTTTCTCCACGGACAAAGTTGACCTCATTCTTGAGAATATGAAAGCCCAGTACCCACTTATAAAATCCGTGCAAACCCTCTCACAAACGTTTTGGGTGTGCCAATTCCTCTTCCGCGCTTTCTATTTTGGGGAATGTGAAGACTTGCCCGAGACTTTCCCTTGTTTGGTACGACAGCAGATTCAGGGTAGTTCATCTACGGATTCGAATTATGTGAGAGCGTATGCGGCGGATAATCTTCCCTTTGGTATTAGAGTACAGCTCTTTGTGACTGAGGAATTCCGTGATTTGGATACTCTGAGTACGGTGGAAGCAAAGATCGTCGCTGTTAATATGGCGAAGCATGTTGTTGAGATGGAGGTTGTGAGGAAAGTGAAGGGTTGGGAGAGGACCGGTGATTGGGCTTAGTCCACAATCAAGATGTATTATATTATAGGCATGTATATTATTATGTAGTTCATCTCCCTTAAATATGAACGACATCCTCAATCGGACAAGTTACACAGAGCTAACTACTCAGATACCGGGGTAGGTCTAGTATTTAACAGACTAGATGACGAATCCAGCGGTTTGCTACCTACGTACCGGATTTTCCCTGACGCGCCGCGGCTTTCCCTTTCCGTTTTAGTGCTCACCCCCTCGCCGCTTTTACTCACTGAGTAGAACTGAGCACGACCCTGAGCGCCGTGATCCGATCCGTGAGCCTTACATAAGCTTACGAGGATGCTCAGTGATCCAAAGCTGAGCAGACTGATTTGCTCACTGAGCACAATGTATGCCTCCATGGCGCTGGCACTTCTATTAGATCACCACTAACGACTTCTCCTCTACGAGTATCATATTAACGATGTCAAATCTAAATCCACATACTTTGTCTCGCACGTCTTATCTCTGCTTGACCTCGTATTAATAGCAGTCATAAACCATCCTGGCTATTCTAGTCAACTTCGCTAACGGGCAGTATGAGGAGTATTAAAGACCATGAGAAATTACGGCTCGAAATTGGGCAAACAGAGTAAGATAATGTAATGCCATATCTAACTTGTAAGTTGTCCTACTCACGGCATAAGAGTATACCAAACCTATAATACTAAGATTAGTTTCCTGTCACTCAATTTTGCTTACAGCACCGTGATATTTTAATATGCGGAGGTTTACTATAGTACTAAACGATTACTACCCTCTCAACATTTTTTTACTACCAAGATGACATAGTAAAATTTCTTATTAATACAGAAGCGAAATGCCTACAATGCTATTGCAGCGAACGAAGATCTAGTAGTTCTGTGACTGAAGTATCACGCTTTATATCAGTCAATAAGTAACTAACTACCTACACAATGGTCAAGGGCCCATGCTACTGCGGACCATAATAATAACTGAAGTTGGAAATATGGCATGACACTATATAGTAGTCAGCTTGCAACTATGATCAGAGACTATGCTAGAAAGGAGCTATACCTGCAATAACCCTATATCATATAACGTGGATGCTTCTCGAGGCACTATGTGGTCAGAGGGGGTTTTCTTTGTACTATTATCGCTGCTCACGGAGAGGGCGTTCTGGGTCATTACGCATATTGACCGGTTGGGTGAGGCCTCGTGAACGTGTTGTGGTGCGGTTGATGGGACGGTGCTAAGATTATTAAGCAGCACTGGATCAATTGTACCCGTCGGAGCGTTCGGTTGACTGGCTGCCAAAGCGGTGTTAACTAATACCTCAGGCCCATAATCCTGGTCGTCATTGTTGGACGATTTAGATTTGGGAGGTCGTCCTCGGCGAGGCTTCTCAGCGCCATTTGCTGCGAATGGAATCGGCTTGGTCGTTTCTCGTACGGTTGTTCGTAGCGGTTAATGCGCCGTTGGAGCATTTAGGGTTATTGGGCGTTCAATTAACATTACCACTGGCTCAGGCTCAAGCGCGCTGGCCTCAGCGGTTGGTGCAGTTGCTATTGGTTGCGCCTTTTTAGCGCGCTTTATCATGCTGGTTGTTGCTTTCTTAGTGACCTTTTTAGAGGCCGGTTTTTGTGCCACTTGTTGAGCGGCTTCGCTTGGTGTTGGATCAATGATTTACTGCATCATTTTCTCTTATAAATATTGAGGAACGCGATATTCCAGCCCATTCATAAGTATTGCCTGGCGCACACGATCTGTCGCTTCCTTACGGATAGGACAACTCGTGCTCACTGCCTTGTGGGGACCCTTGCAATTAGCACATTTGGGTGTTAAATCCCCACTCTAATTGTGAGGGCATTCCCAGGTCGGATGCTCCTCCGCGCAGAGTCCACATTAATATTTCCAACTCGGACACTGAGCTTGGACATGCCCATACTTTTGGCACTTTTGCACATCTTGCACCGTCCCTCTCGACAATAGGGCCTATTGGTGAGAGAATGGGACCGCCAAACCATACCCTTGCGGATCGCGTTATTGGCCACAATCGGGTTTGTAAACTCCATCAAGAGATCAGACAACGAGATGACCTGCATAAGAAAGAATTAAAGAAAATCAAAGAAGAATTTAGTACAGCCCTAGCAGAGGTTCTACATGAACTATAAATCCTGACAAGCAGACCGCAGGCACAACAAGCCTACTCCGAGTCATGCTCACAAAACAGCCACAAAGAGATCCTGCGCGAAATCCAATCCTTGCGCATCTCAATCACCACTCCAGATCCTACAAAAGACCCGTCCTACGCGGATGTTGCCTGCACACCTCCAACCCGTCAACTGAGCAATATATGGATCCTCTCATTGTTTCACACGACACTGACCACTATCACCGATACATTATATTGCACGATAGATACCTCAAAGATGGCAGATGATGAAAGCAATAGAATGTCCGCAGGCTCAATTAGGACAGCAGTTGAGAAAGAGATCCGAAACATGGAAAACCACATGAACTGGAGATGTCGCGCTGTTACCGTAGACCCAAAGAACACCAACCGGATTAGAATTGCTTGCCGAGATGAAGCGGAACACCAGCTGGTTAAGAAAGTTGCAGAAGCAAAGATTGGCGCCGGAGCCCGGGTGCTCCGTGACGAGCTTTACCCAATCAAAGTCGTGTGTCCAGGAGATTGACTCCAACTTGCCTCCCCTGAATCCCGGCGAGGCAGCGTACCCAGTCACCACCGTCGAGGCGTCACTACCTTTCCTACGTAATTGTATGAAAGAGAACTTCCGAATCACTCCTGTATTTACGATGCCCTTGGCACGTCGCGTCATGGATCCGGCTGGGGTAACAATCGAAGGGTCCCATTTTCCATACGGAGTGAGCTTTTTTTTTTACTTCCTTTTTCGACCTTTACCCAGAAGACCGGGATTTTGGAAACTGACGGATATTTCGTAAATTAGACATCTCTCGCCGTATGTAACCATGCATTTCACCACAACCCTGCAGTATGGGGTGAAGACCACAGTATCTTTAACCCATGTCGATGGGATGATCCCACCATTGCCACAAAGTCTCGTCTTCTGATGCATTTCGGTCTCTGTGGCCGTCAATGTATCGGCAAAACAGTGGCTACAACCAACATTTACAAGCTTTTGAGCACGCTCTTAAGGCAGTTTGAGTTTGAGTTGGCTAGCGACCTGGAGCGTATGAATGTAGCTAAGGGTTTGTACAAGGGCCAGATTCCGGAGATGGTTAGTGTTGGGATAAGTGACTTAAAGGGCCCGTTGCTGGTGAAAGCTAAGAACAGATAGCAGCCCTGAATATTGGATGATTTATACATGTGTTTCGCGTCTATATGTGTTGGAAGTGTGAAAGCATGTACAATGAGAGATCAGGGCTACCTAGGTAGAAGAAGTAGCAACATGACCAATGGATACTAGTTGAAGTTTGAACAAATCTAAAATTTTCCAACACGTTAAAACATGCAAAATCTACAAGGGCATAACCATTAATATACATAGTAGAGACAATGGTTAGTCATTTACATTAAAAGAATATAACCAGCCTGTAGACAGCGTGTAGGGTGCCAGCACAGGATATCGAGATACCCAAATTTATTAGTGATTGAATATCTAGCAACATGTTTCCTCATTCTAGGTATAGTCTAGTTACCTGTCACTGAATGAATGGTATTGAATATTGAAGGGTTCCATACATGCAATGATAAGAACCGTGAATTAATTGTCGGCAAATCTCTGCGCCAACGAATACACTGACAAGTCTGAAAAACTGTCAAGTGTTGGGACAGGAATTGCCGCCGTTGTGACGAATGTACCTGTCTTGGGTGCATCTGTGGACTTTTCCAATGAGGAGGAGATCGGCGTTATCAGCTCTTTGATCTGACTTGGCAAAAGACCCATATCTCGACTTTCCTGCCATAATTTACGAGAGGCATCAAATGCCTTGTCTATTAGGCCACGTCGCAGATCTTCAAAGGCGCGAAACGCGTCTTGCAAGGGGGAGTCATAATATCGGGTGAGGATCTGAGAAAAAAAGATAGCGTCTTCAAGTGCATATGTCGAAGACTCATCTCGGGGTGGCATCTACAATTCGAGAAACGAAAAGTTAGCACGTTAGTTGCGAGTCAATCCAACAGCAAGCGTGGAGTGCACATGATACATACAGCATGTGCAGCATCTCCCAGTAATAAAATACGGTCAATGTACCACTTCCGACCGGCTTGGACTTGGTATACAGGATAAAGCATCCAGTCCCGTGGCTTGTCTATCATCTCACGGAGACACGGTTGCGTACATTGCCTAGACCGCTCGCGAACCATATACCGGAGAGCAGTCGTCATTGCTCGACTGGTCAATTGGAACTCCATTCCAGAGCCGGCGCGGTGCTGGTCTACGACATGTTGGCTGACAGGCAGAATAGCTGCGATGAAGATCTTGTCGCGATTCTGATCGCAAAAGGTTGTCAGCAGTGATATCTGCCGTGAGAGATTCATAGCTGTGGTTTGGAAATAGAACGGCGACTTCATGGTACAGGCGTCAAAGGTAGATTGAATGAAGGAAATGCCGGTATACTCTGCAACATTTTGGGGATCGACGATTTGGGTGCGAGTGGGTGAATGGACGCCATCGCATCCCAGTACTAAGTCTCCCGTTGCAGTTGTTCCGTCGTCGAAACGAAGAGTAACGCGATTAGCATCATTCTCATCAGGGTATCCGTCAACGAGTTTTTTATTATAGTGGATGGAGATATTCTCTAGCTTTTCAATCACCGCGACCATTGCAATCGCAAGACTGGAGCGCATTACTCTCCGGGCGACAAAGTGGCCATAATTGTTTCCGTCTTCGTCAGTAAATCGGACCTGGCCCAAAGAACGGGAAGTACGCAATGAGAACAGCTCGACAGAACCGACTTGGATGCCGCCTTCTGACCCCAAATTATCAAGTTCAGACAGAACGCCTAGTTCATCAAGCAGCTTCTGTGCCATGGGAGTGAGACTGACAGCTCCTCCGGACGTAGACAGCTGTTCTTTACGCTCGAAGATGGAAATCCGGATATCGGCATTGCGGGGCATGAGGTTCTTGCGGAGGGCAATGGCACTGGCCAGGCCAGCGGTGCCAGCGCCCACTATGAGGATTTCTCTCAACATGCGAGAAAACGGAGAGAATTTGTAGAGACGATAAATAGAGTTGATGCGACATCAAGGAGATGATCTGCAGGGTTACTTAAGGCTGAAGAAAGCAACCAGAAGAGGAGAGGAGGAAGAGGAGGAGAAAGAAAGAGAGAAGCCGTTCGGGATTTGGAGAAAAGAGGGGCAAGGGCAAAGGGCAAATAATTTACCGAGATAAAGCCGATGCAGAATCTGCTCGGAGATGGTTCTGGTTGGCTGAGCTTATCAGAACCGCGTCGATCACCGAACCTCGCCCTCTGGCAATTCCTTCATCTGCATATTAACTAACTACTCCTCACTACTACTGCGTACTATCCTGTGTGGTGACATCTCTGGTTTTTGTATCGTTGGTATCATTAGGAAAGCCATCTATGCATTCCTTTTAATCAGATTCTCATCCCTACGAGGATTGCAGGGCCTGGCTTGAGATGGATAATATTCAAGAGCCCCGCGCTTCTCGCCTTTTCGAACGCCTGTCGCAACTCTCCAGTTACACGTGGGATCGTTCCATCGAGCCTTACTACTCGACCTACGACCACTGGCATATTTTTGGCCATCGACATTCCACTGAATATGACTCTTCAGCTTCGACGACAACCCCTTCGGGGTCGTCGTTGCTGGCTCGCAGCTCTCCAAGAATCCGAATGCGAGCATCGCCTCCTTCCGCGCATAGCGAATCCAATGCTGGATGCCAAACCTTGGTTCCAGTTGTAGCTCGTGTGTCAACTCATGTTCTGAGATTGGAACGAGAATTTCGTCTTCTCAAATCAATGGCACGAGCTTCCGATCCGCAAAATAATCATCACACCATCATTCCAATCGAATTAATTCGGCTGTCGGATGATTCTGAAGACGCCGACCCTCTCATCGCGTCCATTTTTGAGTCTCCTGGCCCGAACATACTGCCCAAATGTATACCGCTCAACTCCTCCTTCTTCTCGGCTATGGGAGAATGCGGTGAGGGAGCCCAGACTCCCATTGCAGTATTTCTCGACTTTGCCATTAACGCGTGTGATTGCCTGCAACACCTTCACCACGGACAGAAAATAATCCACGGCGAAATTCGGGGTGATACGTTCCATTTTAACCACGTAACCGGTGTTGTGAAACTCTTCCACAGCGGAAACGGCGCAGGATCGTTTGATAATATCCTTGGTGGCGGCTGGGGTTCATTTTCTAAAGATCCGGCAGTTAGAAACAAATTACAGTTTATTGCTCCCGAACAGACCGGCCGGTTACCTGCAGAGCCAGATAGCCGAGCAGACATCTATGCCCTTGGCATTCTTTTTTGGATGATGCTCGTTGGTAAGCCCGCCTTTGGTGGCACTGATCCAGTCGACATCGTCCAGAGTGTCCTGGGCAACAGGCTGCCAACGGTTACTTCGCAACGGATGGACGTTCCTGACGCCATATCGGACGTGATTCTGAAAATGACACGCAAATCTGCCGCTGAACGGTATCATACGGGTTCATCGGTAAAACGGGACCTCTCACAGATTCGTCAATTGCTCGAAAGTGGTAACATTGATGATTTAAAAACCTTGCAGATAGCACAGCATAATCCCTCATCCTTCTTCACCTTACCTTCGCATATGTTCGGTCGGAGTTCAGAATTTAATACAATTATCGACGTCGTCAAGAAAGTAAGTTCCTATCAAGAGCTTATGTTGGCAAAGGCGACTGTCCAGAATTCAAGTGGGTTGTACACACTTGACTCGAATTCCTCCATAAGCGGAAGCTATCTTGAGAACGTGGAAGTCGATTCCGTTTCCTCCAGCTCTGGCTCTACTACGCTGAAGACTAAATCGGGAAGCCGTTCCAATCAAGCCAAGCTCACTGTTTCTCAAGACTCTCATTCTACCAAGGAAATTCCGGACAACCACATACCTAGAAACTCCAACATGCATGGTCATGTAGATCCGTTGAATTCTCTACGCAAAAATTGGGTTGCACAAAGCTTTCGTCGCAATGGCAGGTGTGAAGTTATTACAATAACAGGTGAAATGGGAATAGGTAAAACCGATCTGCTGAACCGTATACAACCAGCCGTTCGAGAAGTGGGATACGTTTCTATGGCTCGCCTTGATCCAGCTCAAAAAATACCTTTCGAGCCCTTTAGAGGCATCCTTGCCAGTCTCCTCAGTCAGATCTTTTCTGAAGATGATGTAACAACTGAATATCACAGTTGCGTTCGTGCATCTTTGCAACCAATATGGCCAACGTTTCGTAAGGTTCTTGAACTACCTGAACATCTTCTTTCACTAGGTAGGCAAACTGTTCGACCGGAATCTCTGAACGTCTCGGCGACTCCACAAATTTCATCGACCAACGGAGAGCTACACAGAAGTGAACTTCATTCAGATTCAGGTTCAGACAATAACCCAAGCCAAAGCGATTTCTTCCTTTCCAATGCCGCCTCCAAGAACTTGCGATTGACGGAGACGTTTCTTCGGATCCTCCGAATTTTATCCCAGTACAAAATGATCTGCATATGCATAGACGATATTCATTTTGCGGATGATGAGTCCCTTGAAGTAATCCTCAACATCGTGAAGGCGAGACATTCTTGTGTATTGATACTCTCTGGCCGCCCGTCCGAGCTCAGATCTGAAGGTATTAAGTCACTTTTTGAGATAGGGACTCCCAGAGTTACCAGGATTGTCCTGAATCCCTTGGAAGAGGATGAAATCATGGGTTATGTGGCAACCACAATGCATCAAGACCCGAATTCGAGTGTGAAACCCCTCGTAGCTGTCATTCAGGAGAAAAGTCGAGGGAATCCATACTACATGCGGATCATATTAAGTACATGCTATAAGAAGAACTATATCTGGTTCTCCGGAAAGAATAACCGATGGGAATTTGACTTGAATCAGATATTTACCGAATTTTTAACCTCTTCAGCTGGAGAAGAACTCGGCTCCTCCTTCCTTCAAAGAAGTTTAGAAAAACTTCCTGCTCCAGCGCGTGCGATTTTAGTCTGGGGCTCTCTTTTGGGTACTACTTTTTCGTTTTCTTTGTTGCAGAAAGTCTTGACCAGTCCATTACTATCCCTCGATGCGGAAAGTAATGGCCAAGGTAATGGGAACTCCTCTTGTATAGATCTTGTCAGGCGGTCGGAGGCAGATTTAGTGGATGGGTTACAATTTCTCCTTCAGGAACATATTATCGTTCCCTGGGAGACAGATGATAAATTTCGGTACTGTCGACGTTCTAGGATATGGAAGAAAGAATATGCAAGCTAACTAATTGGAGCAGATTTGTCCATGATAGACTGGTACAAGTTGCACCCACTCTCAAGGAAAGTGATACGGTGGAGAGAATGCACTTCATTATTACCGAGGCCATGATAAAATCGGCACCTGATTCCGAAAGTCGTTATGCATTGGGACATCATATCGCCCTTGCGTCACGTCTGATAGAGGAATCCGTTGCTAGTAGAATTGAGTATAGAAGGGTTCTATGGGACGCCGCGCAACTTGCTGCTCATACTGGTGCTGGGTCAACTGCTTTATGGCTCTTCCGTCATTGTCTCAACCTTCTTCAGGCCAATCCTTGGGATGCCAACGCCCCGGACGTGGATTTGAATGAGACTTTATCATTACATGTAGCTGCTGCGGAAGCTTTCTGGTCTCAGGGTCGCGTCGAGCAGTCCAAGAAATTGCTCAATCAGGTGTTTTTGAATTCCACGAGCCCGATACACAGGTCCCGGGCATGGGTGGTAAAAGCAAAAATACACTCACAAAATGGGAACCACCGCCAAGCGATGGAATCGTTACTTACGTGCCTGGATGAGCTTGGTGTCCATTTGCGGGAGCCTACAACCTTCGAGCAATGTGATGTTGAATACGAGAAGTTGAAAGCTTGCATTGACGTGAACTTTTACCCAACAGTCGTCCAAGAGGACGTCAACATGAGCACAATTGGAACTGTGATGGCTGATGCAATGGTAGTAACTTATTGGGACGATGCGTTGGCCTTCTATCGAATGGCAATTGAGATGGTTAAACTACACGTCGATCGTGGTGGTTTTATCCACGTCATCATCGGCTGTGCTCATTTGGCAATGGTTGCTTTTAGTCGATTCCGGGACTTCGATACAGCAGTGAGACTCAGCGATTTGGCACAAAGCCTCGCCGATAGTTGCACAGACACATGGCTCAAACATAGGGCTGCCATGATACACAACCTGTTCGTGAGTCACTTAAGAGTCTCGATGGAATCATCTCTGCCTGTCCTTGAAACTTTAATTGAATCATCACTGTTGTCTGGCGATCCTTATGTCACATTAATGAGCTTGTCGTCGATGGCAATGACTCGACTGTATTTGGGACACGACATGGCGCAGTTAGAGATGTTTTGCGATGAAAGTCCTATGGATATCCCAGAGTGGCCCAGTGACACTCGCGCGGGTGCCACCATAATTGGCGTGCGGCAAGTTACGCGGAGCTTGCAAGGAAAAACTGCGTGGCAGAGTGCTGAGGATGTCATGTCAGATGATAATCATGAATCATATGAGTTTATAGCGTTCTTAGAAAGCCACGCGAGTAACCCTGATCGCCCTCGCAATATTTATCATGGACTATCGATGATCCCTCTCTATGTGTTCGGACATCATCTGAAGGCCATTGAGGTAGGCAAGTCCTTACTGGACACTGTTCCCAGCTTATGGTCAATTCGAGTGAGATATGCCGCAATATTTTACTTGGCACTCTCTTTGCTCACGGTCAGACTTCAAAATACCATGGAAGATGCCCAAGAGGATCTGCAGACTGTGCTCGAACTCAAGGACGAGATCGACTTTGCACAAAGAGCGTGTAACGCAAATTACGGCATGTGGTCATTATTACTAGACGCATTGATCTACGAAGTCCGTAGTGATACCACTTCTGCTCTTCAGGCGTATGAAGCAGCTCTCGATCACTGTCATATTCACGGATGGCCCCTTGAGGAAGCTCTTACTCTCGAGCTGCAAGGCGAATTCTTTATTCGACGTGGTATCAAAAGGGTGGCGTGTTCAGTGATACAGGAAGCTATTACCGCATGGTCTGCAATTAGTGCCACTGGGAAGGCGGCACAAGTTGCTGAAAAACATGAGTGGCTGCTCAAAACCATTAAATCCTTGAAAAATGTCGACGTTGGGTGCCAAACGCTAGAAGAGGAACTTGCAGTTAATCCTACGGCCACACAAGACATAGCGGAATCGCATAATATCATTGAGCACGATAAGCAGCAACTCTGGATTGCGAAGAAGAGAAAAGCTCAAAGCGATCGACTTCTGGATATTTCAAGTGTTGGCCTAGGTGGGTCCGAATCTCAAAAGTATTTTTCTACGGATTTCTAACGAGTTGACGTTCAACAGATATCATTGATTTGTCCATAATCCTGGAATCAAGCCAGGTCATGTCCTCTGAACTACGAATACACAAACTCCTCACAAGGATGGTTGAGATCTTACTGGAAGCATGCAACGGCGCTAATCTAGCGATCATAGCGAAAGATTTTGAGGGCATTGGATTCGCAGTTGCTGCAGTAGGGGACCTCGAACACGGGAACAGCTCATATGTTGATGGTTTACCATTCTCTGAGATGAAGGACAATATTGCCCAGCATGTCTCGCACTACGTCATACGAACAAACGAGGTCGTCCTCATTCAAAACATCCTAGAAGACGACCGCTTCCCTAATGTCACTGACACTTACAAGACGAAATATCCTCTGGGCAGATCTGTGATTGCATTACCCATATTACACATGGATAATCTTATAGGCGTCATTCAGATCGAAGGCAGCCCGTCCTCTTTCACTCAGAGAAATGTTGTTGTCTTAGAGTTGCTTTGCAGCCAGATCGGCATTTCCCTTGCAAACGCCATGCTTTTCCACGAAGTCAATAAAATATCCGCTTCTAACGTAACGATGATTGAAGTGCAAAAGCGTGCGCTTGTTCAAGCTCGTCAAGCTGAAGAAATGGCCAGGATTGCTGAAGCGGAAGCCATCCATAATATCAAGTTGAAAGAAGAAGCAGCAAACGCAAAGTCCACTTTCCTCGCCAACATATCTCATGATCTACGCACCCCAATGAATGGAATTATAGGTCTTTCTGAGCTATTGAGAGAAACGAATTTAAGTAAGGACCAAGGCGAATATATGGAGTCAATTCGGATTTGCGCAGACACTCTTCTAGCATTGATCAACGACATATTGGATTTCTCGAAACTTGAAGTGGGGAAAATGAAACTGTCAATAGTATCTATGAATTTGAAAGATACTATATCTGAGGTAGTGCAGGCACTATTCCATGCTAATCGGGACAACAAGTTGGAAACAGTTGAGAATCTGGACCAAATTCCTCCAGATCTGGTGGTTCTCGGCGATCCTGTTCGACTACATCAAATCATTATGAATCTTCTCAGCAATAGCTACAAGTTCACACCCAATGGATCCGTCAGCATCAGTGGCAAAGTAACCCGAGCAGGAAAACGACGAATTCGTCTGGAATGCTCAGTATCTGATACCGGGATTGGAATTTCCGATGAACAAAAGTCACGATTGTTCAAACCTTTTTCTCAAGCCGACAGCTCTACGGCAAGGTCGTACGGAGGAAGTGGTCTTGGCCTGAGTATTTGTAAGGCGATTATCGAAGACGTCCTCGGTGGAACAATCTCGCTTGAATCCACTTTAGGAGTGGGCACAACTGTTACCTTCCACATACCCTTTCACAAGGCTCCCAGATTCACCAGGGAAAGAGATCAATTGCCGCTGCTGATCACCACAACTGAGGCCGCAAGCGAGCGAGAGATTCAGGAATTACCACAATCAATGATCCGCGACCTCAAAGTGATCCCCCGCGGTCAAATTCGGGTTTGCATTGCTGAAGATAATCTCATAAACCAAAAGATTGCTGTCAAGCTCGTTACTAGCCTAGGGCTACAGTGTGAAGCTTACAGTGACGGTCGACAGGCTGTTGATGCTGTGCGAATGCATTCCAATGAGGGCAAACCCTTCCACATGGTGCTAATGGATGTGCAAATGCCCGTTATGGACGGATACGATGCCACTCGTGAACTACGCAATGACCCAGATCCCGACGTGAAGGAGGTCTTGGTAATCGCCTTAACTGCAAGTACAATCGAGGGCGACCGAGAGAAGTGCTTTCATGTTGGAATGAACAACTATCTTTCCAAACCAGTCAAACTAGCTACGCTGAGAGGAATGTTGGGCAATTATGTCTCGGTGATGTCTTGACACGGTCCGGTTTGATTTGGGTGGGAACAGTCCAAGGAAATCCGAGCAAGAGGAGCATGGGGAGATGTCAAGACTCCGGAAACAAATGACCATTATGTACGATACCAACGAAACGTTACGTCGCGAAATAACCCAAGCAACCAGGGGACAAGATGTGGTGGTGGTGATGGTGATTGACATATATTGCTCAACTCCGATAAAATTTCAATGCTGTGTGTGGTATGAAGGCTGGACCTGTTCTGGAGTTTGTTAGAATTAATTGTGTGATAACATCTGGAATGTTTTTATAATGATCTTTCCTTGTTGTGAATATATGTGTTTTTTCCGTCAGAAGTATTGCAGTTTTGTAATTGCAAATACATGTATAGCCTAACATACAGGATGGCTTAATAGGGAATTATTTGATGTGAATTTAGTTCAGACTGGCTGCTGAAAAAATAATTTGGAGGGAATAAATACATACAACTAATATAGTAGCTGATGGGAATAACTGTTCTGTTTTCTGTTACTCGTGATATTTGCGGAATATTTGATCAGACATATTTTGGTAGGCTGAAAGGGCTACCATAGCATCACAGGGGTTTGTTTTGCGGTGACAAGGAAAATTGGAGAATGGGATCTGGAAAGCAGGTGTGATGGTCAGCGTGTGTGTGTCTGTGTGTGTGTGTGTGTGTGTGTGTGTGTGTATTTAATGGCCGTGGTTCATGACTCGCACGCTTCCCACCGATCCCTACTGGGACATAGGCCGACGAGGGGTAAATCTCGGGCTTCAGGTCCTATCGGATTTATATACAAATAAGGGACTCTTCGGCGCATTTCCATAGCTGCCGTGGTCTTACAGGGAGGTCCACTTGGAGTGGGTTTTGGGTATTTGCCAGCTGCAATGGTCCGCCTACACTCCATGGCCTATTACTCCACCACTATCATAACTGAGCAGTAAGTTTTGCAGAGAGGGAAAGAAAGAAGAGAAGAGAAGGAAAGAAAGAAGAAAGAAATATAAAGGAAGAGTAGGGCTGTCTTAGCTAGGTGCTAAGGAGAGGTTGGCGAGGACAGATATCCTCAAAGAAGTGGGTCTCTGCTAGCCATGTGGCTAGCTTTTGTGCTCCTTTAGCAGTGCCTAAGAGAAAAGAGATGACCTCAGAAGGGGGCCCAGGAGGCCGGGGGGCTCGTCTCTTAGCTATATGGCAGAAGAAGAAGTGCAGAGGTGCTTTTCGTGCTCCGCATCGGCAGAGAAGGTGAGCATCATCATGGTTAAAACGTTCATGGTAGTCTGCAAAGTCTCCATGACCAGTACGGGCCGCAATGATACGGCTGAGGTCAAGTCGGTTGAGTTGAAGCTCCCCAGGGCGCTTGGGGGAAGTAGTTATTTCTAGATCTTGATAACTCTGTGGTGCCACCTTCTGCCATTGTGACTGAGCAGCGGATAGGGATTGAGTCTTGGAGTATCTCTTTAGCGAGGCGTATGAGGACTTGTGTGGAGCAGGAGGGATAGAGGCAGCTTCCTCTTTGGCGGCGAGATCAGCCGCTTCGTTCTCAGGGATTTTGGCGTGTCCAGGGACCCATCGGATTTGAATGGATCCACCTTTGGTGTGAGGAAGCCTTTTGCGGAGTGGCCAGGCGGCTGCAAGGGTGCGGAAGGATTCAAAGATTTCTTGGGAAGATCCTGTAGAGGGAGATAGAAGGCGTGTGGCAACTTCCAGGTTGTCAAGGCAGATCCATAGGTTGGTAGCAAATTGAGCTGTTGGGTACGCTATTGCTGCTTGAGCACCAGCTAGAGCTGCTTCTGCTTCTGCATCGAAGATCTCTTTCCCGTGTCCATATGAGAGTGAGGAGCGGAGGAACTGATGGTGTGCTTGAAGTCCAATATAGCCACCCCCTGCACATCCGTCTACTAGCCTAGATCCATCTGAAAAGATTACAATATCCGAGCTGGGGATGGTGCGTTGGAAGTCTGCGAAATCAGCCGCTGCCTGTTCCTTAGTGCGTCCCATGGGAGCTCCTATTCGAGCTTGGGCATTCTCGCGAGACTCGCGAGGGTGCCAGGGAGCGTATTGGAGAGGATTTATCTGTTCAGAATTAGGGAGGGCCAGTATACGGCGGGCAAAACGGCTGGTTTGTCGGCCATTACTAGCGATCTGTTCTGCGCGTCTTCGAAGTGGGTGATAGGGATCAAGACGCCGTAGGCGGACAGTTGCAAGAAGGGCCATTCAATCTAGTTCAATATCTGGTGGAGAGAAACCAGACTCTCGATAAAGGACTGGCTTTGGGGTTGTACGGAAGGCTGGAAGGACTGCTCTTGCGCCTGTTAGTATTACTTTAGTGAGTTTCTCAAGATGTTCTCCAACTCGGTTTGAAGTCTGGGAAGGCCCAGGGCGAGTACGTCCTGGCCACCAGGTTTCAGCGCCATAGTATGCTTTATGGAGTACACAGGCTGATACAGCCTGCTGTAGTAAATGAGGTTTGACTCCTCGGACAGTATTCCCTAGAGAGCGGAGGGCATTAGCCACAGTGAGGGCTTTAGATGCTGTTTCTCCAACGTGCCATTTAAACGTTAGCTTTTTGTCAAAGAGGATTCCTAGCCAACGTAGATATAGCCGTTTAGTGTTTTCTGATATTGTGATAGATCCAGCTTTCACTAAAGGTGTGCAGGTTGGTTCCTGGTCTGCTTTATGTCGGGAGAAGTAAAGTAGCTCATATTTATCTGGTGCGAAAGTAATGCCCTCTGCAGCACCCCAGTTGAGAGCTTCTTGGAGGGAGTCTGATAAGGCTTCGCAGTTAGTAGCAAGAGATGTCGAGATTGCCAGATTAGCTGCGTCGTCCGCATAACCAAATCTGTTCCTTGGGTTTCCTAGACGGAATAGAGGTGCTATGTAGAGCATGAAAAGAATGCCTGAGACTGGGGATCCTTATGGAAGACCGCAGGCAATGTCTGTTGAGGGTCCAATCTCTCCATCAAGTCGGATCTGAACTGATCGCCCAGTAGCGAAGGAGGCAATCCAGAGAACAAGATTAGTGGGCCAGCCCTGCTCACGTAATCTGCGGATCAGTCTGCCAGGAAGCACGGCATCAAATGCGCCCTTGACATCTAGGGTGAGGAGTGAGGCAGTCATGCCTTGATTTAGCGCTTGTTCGACATCATGTGTTAGGCATGTGGTTAGATCATTTGCAGATCTTAGTGGGAGAGCTCCAAACTGTTGCCTTGCTAATACTTTGTAGTGTATAGAGATCCATGCCATATTCCGTGCCACCAAGCGCTCAAGTCCTTTGCCAAGGACTGATAGGAGAGCGATTGGTCTGTACGATCTGGGTGAGGACCAATCAGTCTTTTTTGGTTTCTGGATAATTGCTAAGATTGCATGTCGAAAGCATGGTGTGACGGTCAGCAATGAGGTTATTCGCAAAAGTTCGGTTTGTTATTGTGCTTGTTGTTGTTATTGGTTATCTAAGCTAACTACAGCTGCGCTGACCCCTTTACGGAGATCACATGACTCTCGGATCATAGTTGATCCGCACCGGAGGGAGATCCACGGGTGTAGCACGCTGGCAACATAGGAGGGTTCGTGATCCTGTCACGTGATCAAGAAACAGTATCGGAACTTGCTGTGCACTAGCACAAACTCAGTTAAGCTTAATACTCCTTTATAGTGGAAATATTGATATTGACCTTATTCTGCGCACACTCTTCTATCTACATCTTGATGGGATTTTTGGACACTATTTATGCTTGAGAATCCCATATAGAAGATATCCAGACAATCTCAATAGAAGATTCTTGACACAAAGCTGTAAAATTGATTCGTAGATTCAATCTTGTGACTTCAATTCTCGAATTTTCCTTGTATCAATGTTGTAGGCTTTCCTTGATTAGGTTTAGCTTACCTAATCCTCGACAAACAGTACATCTCGTTTGCAGATAGCCTCATGTTCCTAGTTTTTTCTTTCTTTCTCCATGTTTGGTTTTCTTGTACTTAGCTGCCAATATGACCATTGAATGAGCCCTCACATTTATTTTGTGGTTTTGGAAATGCTGTCCCTGTGAAGGGCTCAGGCCAATATCTTATTGGGTAGCGTACAACGAAATTACTAAGGATGGAGAGGTAAGAAGACTAGGAATGAGCAGCGCGCTGGAGCCATATAAAAGGACTGTCAACACGTGATCTCTGCCTAGCGTACTCCGGCCATCTCCATACAATAGTAAATAACTAGATACAAAGATATAACAAGCATGACAAGGAAAGGAAAGGGTTGACGGGAGTTTCCAACAAAGCATTGACGTAGGGCAACGTTCACATAGCCCTAAGCCGTAGAGCGGTAAGAACCGTCACAGTCACCGTCACCGTTTATCCAAATTGTATCAACATTGTTTGTAAAGGAGGTAGCTCTAAATAATGGGCCAGGGCCGTTAAGAATAGCCTCATGGAGTCATCAACAATGACAGTATAAGACCGCTTGCTTCTTTGTGGCATAAACTAGATAGCGAGGACGTATTAAAAGCTTAGAAAGAAATACTAGACTAGTGTGACTAGTGTTAGGTGAACGAACAGTGAGTGAGAAGCCCACCATGCTCGGTGAGCGCTCACCGAGCGACCACACAGTCCCTGAGATTTGTCACGTGACGACCCTGAGCGGCTCAGTGAGCGTGAGTCCGGACTGAAATCTATTCAGTGAGCCGGACTGTGAGCGCCCTCACAAAAGCGGCGGCAGCTGAAAAAGGAAAACCCCACCTGGCAGGAAAAAAATGGTTTGGACAGTGACCTATGTACTTACCCTCTGTGACCTGTCTAGATATTGTGAAGGTCCGAGGTCTACATAAGACGACAGTTGTAGCAATATTCGTAGAAGTTCAAGGCTCCGTGAAAGCTATAAAAGCCTCTTCCTTTGGTTCCAAAATCTTTTACGGTTACTTAGATGAGACTAATTCCATGATTTGATTTACGTATTGGTTCTCTTCAATTTGGAGGAATAGGATAGCACGGTGTGAGAAGAGTCAATTCTGGCAGTTTGGTAAAACTAGTTCGATAATAAATAGGGCAAATGATACCCGTACAAAACTCCG
The DNA here is from genome assembly GCF_000003125.1 of Talaromyces stipitatus ATCC 10500. Lineage (NCBI taxonomy): Eukaryota > Fungi > Ascomycota > Eurotiomycetes > Eurotiales > Trichocomaceae > Talaromyces > Talaromyces stipitatus. The sequence goes on along the minus strand of NW_002990121.1, from coordinate 1,781,663 downwards.
TCAACGCCTTGAGAATAAGAATGAGAATGTCTGAGTGAATTCACTGATTCAGCAGCTGGGATACTGACATTACTTGGTTTCCACTTGCTGGCTTAGCCATAGCTGACGAGGATGCGGGTAATCTTGAGACAAAGCGGGCGCCACAGTGTTCAAAAACCGCGGCATTCATCGGCTGGCTCCTCTTCATCCATTCGAAGAGAGTGTTGTTGCGATAGTGCTTCCAGAAGACCTCAAACTGAATCGATGTACCAGCAACACCTGCGGCTTTGAAACCTTCATGCAATGCATGATAGTAAGCTTGTTGTAGGAGCGCCGGGTCCTGGTATTGATCCAAACCAAATTCCCTCCAAATAGCCTCTCCCCACCGGACTTTACTCATATCCGGTAAATCTGCGCTAAATGTAAGAAAAGCGTATGTTATGTAGGCTTTCTGTCTCTCCTGCTTCACATGGTCACGAATTTCGGTGAGTTCGCCCATTTCAGCGACGCATTCAATCCAAGTTTTATTAGCTGGCACCCAATCCCCTCCTATCATGGGAGTCCATCGACTCTTAGTCTCCTCAATCCATTTGATATCTTCGGATTTTGGGGTTTCTTCTTTAAGCCAATCTGCGAAAGTATAACCCTTCTCACTATTTTTCATTCGATCCATACTTTCCGCACCCTCTTTCAGAATGGCCTTGGCTGCAGTGGTCTCGTCTTCGAAGCGGTGGTGCACCAGATTCAAGTAAATCCCCCAAAGACGAGGTAATGACTGTCTGATTAGAGTGCAGAACATCAAACGTCTGAGAATCCAAAAATCGCAGGGGGGAAGTTTAAGTTCAAGAGCTTGGGCGAATATGCGGGAACGCTCTGGTAACTCATACAGTGTGGACGAATCCATAGTTGCTTCAGATAGAGGAACACCGCAGAACTGTCAGATTATTAAAGAGAGGAAGTTGGGGCCAATAATGTAGTATTGCAAGTATTGGGAGGCGGTAGGATATCAAGATTTTCGGGACTTGCTTGATGCTTGTTGTCCAAATTCAGGCTTGCAAGAGGAGCTATCTGCAGCCTTATAAGCTTTCGCCAGGTTGATGAATCAGAGTGTATTGACTCAAGTTTAATTGCCTTTCGAATCATGATACACAGTCATATTTGAGCGGATGCCTCCAGAAAGATGGGAGATCGGTAGTCAATGTTATGACTAGGCCCAAGAATGACTCCATGCGAATAGAGAAGAGTAAATCGGGTGACTTGTTAAGATGACTCGTACAATGGACTCGTCTTGATCTCTTCTACTGGGTTTCTTCGTTAGCACTAACAATCCGATAGATGAAGATGGGATGGCGAGTAACCTGGGATGGTACTCATGTGTCTAGTCTAAGAGTCACATATTGGCAGGTTTCCTATCATTGCGCGCCTGTTGCATTTAGGCAATTATTTGATACTTAGGTACAGTGTATTCGATTTTGCTTTCAGAAATGGGGAGCACTAAACCCAGCTTGCTGTCCAGGAGCCGAATATCTGTGGTTGCCTCGTTCAGTATAAGGACTATAAGATCCATTTTCAGATCCGTTGATCTTCGGTGAAAGGACTACTTACATTTACGGGAGCCAATATGTTGCCATCCATGCCTCAGAGAAGCTCGATCCTGTTCTTTCAGCATGATAACTAATTCCTTTCCATGACAGACTAACTGGGCCTAGATTTCCTGTAACGTCGATGATATAATTCAGACCGTGAAACTCAAATCGAATGCAGGATTCTTTGAAAAAGATGTATGGAACGTGTAATATTGATTCAACCATGACTACCAAAACACACGTTATTATCAAAACAGACTATAGTACAAGGCCCGCTCCATTTTCGTGGAACGAGGATATTATTCATGAATTTCGCAAAAGCCTCGTGAGCACTTTTATTGTACGTCAGAGGGAGCTAACTGTACAGGCTCTGTCGTCGGTTTGCGATGGGAGCGGAAGGCAGGATATTCGGGGAGCTGGTTGCAGTGAGAGCATTTATAGACTGTTTGTAGAAGATCATTGTCAGTAAATTGATTCATCACAAGCTTCCCTTCCAGATCTAGTTCGGAGTACTAGAAACACGAATTCATGTGAAATCTTCATGAACTTACGGAGGAATGAGGAACTCGCTCAAACTGCTGTGGAAGAAGGCAACGGCGGCCTAAAGGTGAAAAGTCAGCTCACTCATTCCAGATACCGAAATATTGTATCATTAAAAGGTTCTGGCATACACTGAAGATGACAATACTCCTCACAATGGTGGCGTTCTCTGGGTTGGTGATCTCCTTATATGTGGCGCCGAAAAGACCGGCTTGTTCTTGATCGCGGCGACCGGATTGAACGACAACACGCTTGGGAGGCATTTTGGAGAGATTGATATGAGTTAAAGGTTGAAAGAGCAGATATAAAGGTTCGAAAAATCCGAATATGTCGATGGCAGTATATCTCCGTCGAGTGCTTGGTTGATGGTGATGCGTTGGAAGAATTCTTTTGCGGAAATTAGCTTGAGGCCATTGGATAAGATTTTGCGGTCCAAGCTTTCTGGACAGCCGTAGTTTATCGTTAAGAGCTCTCACATGTTATACTTCAAAGAGCTTTACTTTACCAGATTTGCTACGTCTGCCAATGATTTGATTTTTTTAAGGCAATCTGTTTCGCAGACCTTGGCCCTTAGTCGAAATCTCTCCGGTCACATATAACGCGTTCGCAGGATTGATCGAGACTAATCTTACCTCCGAATAAACAACTCATAATTCGCGGAGGGGCAGAAATGGCAGGCATTGACGATATGTTCAAGGTACGCATTAAAAAGGATGAATTGCGTATCGAGGTTATATACAGTGTCTGATGGTATTGTCACAGAAACCTGTAGTTGTGCAAGGCAGCGGCAAGCGTAAGCTCGAGCAACCGAACCATGATCCCAGTACGTCGAACCCAAGCCTGAAATCCTGTCGCGCAAACTGCTAATCCATCCGAATAGACGCATTCTATAAAGCGGCAAAATTAGATGCAAATGGCGACGTCAAGGGCAAAGGAAAGGCAGCCGCTGTCGACGATGAACCGGAAGACGAGAGCGAGTTTGCGGGACCCGAACTTCCTCCCGATTTCGAGGAAGATGTTCCTGATGACGAGGAGGGACGATTTTTTGGTGGAGGTATGGCAAAAGAGACGGCTCAGGCTATGGACTACTTGGACCGACAAGATCAGGATAGAGAAGCAGCTGTGAGTGATATGAGCAGAGACAAGGGGAACATGCGGCTAATATCGTCTGGTATAGGTAGAGAAAATCGACATTGCATGGGTAAGGCGCTTAGCTTTGAACTTCGAAAAGCGCATATCGAAGAACGCAGAGCTACGAGCGAAGTTCGAGAATGATCCGCAAAAGTATGGATGATGCACGCACTACCATAACTGCAATGGCTAACGCGCTACCAGATTCATGGTCTCAGAGGCCGACCTCGACGCTGATATAAAGGCACTTTCCGTGCTATCAGATCACCCCGAATTATACGAGGAATTTGCAAAACTAGGATGTGTCTCTTCCTTAGTTTCTCTCCTTTCACATGAAAATACAGACATTGCGATTGACGCGATCCAAACTATATCAGAATTGACGGATGAGGATGTGCAAGCCGAACAAAATCAGTGGGACAGTTTGGTCAATGCAATAGTATAGTTTATTCCCTACCGTTTTGAGCTCAGAGACTAACGTCACAAGCTCGATGCCGATGTAATTGAGCTGCTGGCTCAGAATCTTTCACGTTTAGACGAATCGCAGGACGCGGACCGAAGTGGTGTCTATTACGTGCTAAGTGAGTTTTAACCTTCATTGCCAAAGTTCCTATACTTACGTGGAACAGATGTACTCGAGAATTTGGCCTCGCAGTCCTCAGTAGCTGAGAAAATTGGACAGGACGCCAACGTTATACCATGGCTACTGTCGCGCATTCAACAGAAAGAGACACCCGTGGGACAAAACAAACAGTATTCTGCTGAAATCCTTGCTATTATTCTACAGTCGTCTCCCAAAAACAGAATTAAGTTTGCCTCGCTCAATGGAGTGGACATCCTGTTACAGTTATTGAGTTCATACCGTAAACGGGACCCGGAGAAGGACTCTGACGAAGAAGAATATGTGGAGAATCTGTTCGATTGTCTTACGTGTGTGGTCGATGATGAAGAAGGCAAGGCAAAATTCTTAGAGGCTGAAGGTGTTGAGCTTGCTCATATCATGCTTCGAGAAGGGAAGCTTAGCAAACAGAGAGCATTGCGGACACTGGATCATGCACTCTCGGGACAGACAGGAGCAGCGGCATGTGATCGGTTGGTTGAGGTCGCTGGCCTCAGGACGGTATTTGGTATGTTCATGAAAAAGCAAGAAAATGAAGCCATCGAGCACTTGCTGGGTATATTTGCGTCTCTGCTCCGGCATTTACCTGGTGGTTCTGCTCCCCGTATACGTACACTAGCCAAGTTCATGGAGAAGGATTATGAGAAGATCGAGAAATTAATCAAGTTGAGGAGAGAATACGCCTCCCGGCTGAAACCTGTCGAGTCTGGTATCGAGCAGGAACGTCAAGGTCTGGACGAGTCAGACCAAGAAATCATGGCAGGAGAATGGCTTTCACGCCGGCTGGATGCCGGTCTTTTTGCGCTCCAAGTAAGAATTTCAATGAGCCTCCCTTCCCAAGACATATCCCGCACTAATGATTTTTAGACTATTGATGTTATTCTTGCTTGGCTCATTGCTGAAGATGATGGCGCGAAGACTAAAATATCGATATTGCTAAGTGGCCGAGACGAGAACATCTCATTAATACGGAAGACACTTGAAGGTACTGGCCTGAACTACGCTTGAATTCCTGGTATCTTGGGCTAACTTTACGAAATTTTAGATCAGGTGAAAGATCTCGGAGATGAAGACGAGGGAGAGAAAGACCTGAAGGATATGTTAAGCACGTTACTGCACTTTGTACAATAACCACTACTTTACAGAATGTACAATAGCGCAATAAACAGCATCATCAATCTAAGATCAATCTTGAAACATCGCGAGTTGTCGTAGAATGAGGGTTAATAAAATGTTGAAACCAAAATCACGTGACTAGCAGAATACAGACGTTGAACTACGGGACGGTTCGCAAATACCACAAAATTACCAAAAAAAACCCTTACATTTTTGGTGAAACGGTATTACGTTTACGTTCTGACATAGAAGAAAGTCACGTGATAATAATATACACTAAACCTTAATGGGAATAGGCGGTGAACCGCAGTGGCGGCCGAGCCGCGCCAAGAAAGAAAGATCCAGCCAGAAACTCCAGTCGGAGATAGGACGCAGCGATCGATTTATCACTTCTTCATCTCCCAGCCTCTCTCTCACTCTCACCCACTTATCAAAACTACCCGTCGAGAACTTGAAACTTTTGAGCGCTTTCACGCGCTTCAAGTAGAAAGTTCTTTGCCTTACCCTTTTCTCTCAAGTCTTTGTCCAGGGGAGTGAGTTGTTGGCTACCGCGCGCATCTCATAATGGCGGACTACGAGGAGGTGTACGAGGATGAATACTATGAGGATGAGGAGGAAGGAATCACTTCAGAAGACTGTTGGACCGTCATTTCATCGTATTTTGATACAAAAGGTCTTGTGTCTCAGCAGTTGGACTCTTTCGATGAATTCATCTCGTCGACGATGCAGGAGTTGGTGGAGGAGCAAGGACAAGTTACCATCGATCAGACCATCACGCCGAACGAGGACGAAATCGATCCGGTTGTTATTCGCCGCTACGAGATTAAATATGGCACGATCATGCTTGCCCGACCATCTTTCTCTGAAATCAACGGAGCAGCAACCCTTCTACTACCCATGGAGGCGCGTCATCGAAATCTTACCTATGCCTCCCCCCTTTATCTCAACGTTCAGCGACGCTTAACTGAAGGCCGCGAGCGCAAAGTTGCCGACCGCGACGGAGAAGGACTCGGCGATGAAAATGAGGAACAAAAGCCTGGTGGGACATACCTTGAGTGGGAGGAGAAACCGTTGGTCATTTCAGAGGAAGAGGCAAAGGGCTGTTATATTGGCAGAATTCCTATCATGTTGAAGTCGAAATATTGCTTGCTGAGAGACCTCAGCGAACAGAGCTTATACAACTGGAATGAATGCCCGTACGACTCTGGTGGTTATTTCATCATCAACGGCAGTGAGAAGGTTTTGATTGCCCAGGAGCGAAGTGCTGGAAATATTGTTCAGGTTTTCAAAAAGGCACCTCCCAGCCCGACGCCTTACGTCGCAGAAATCCGAAGTGCGGTCGAAAAGGGTTCTCGCATTCTATCTCAACTTTCACTCAAACTTTTCGCCAAGGGTGACAGCAGCAAGGGTGGATTTGGCCCGACTATCCGGTCTTCTCTCCCATACATCAAGACAGACATTCCCATCGTCATCGTGTTCCGAGCTCTTGGTGTTGTTTCTGATGAAGATATTCTTAACCACATTTGCTATGATCGTAACGACACGCCTATGTTGGAGATGTTGAAGCCTTGTATTGAAGAAGGGTTTGTTATTCAAGACCGTGAAGTCGCCCTCGACTTTATCAGCAAGCGTGGATCGTCACAGACGAGTATGAGCCATGACAGACGTGTGCGATATGCTAGAGAAATCATGCAGAAAGAGTTCCTTCCTCACATTTCCCAGAGTGAAGGAAGTGAGACTAGAAAGGCGTTCTTCTTGGGATATATGGTTCATAAACTGCTTCAGTGTGCTCTCGGCCGTCGAGATGTTGATGATCGTGACCATTTCGGTAAAAAGCGTCTTGATCTGGCTGGTCCACTACTTGCTACGCTTTTCCGAACTCTCTTCACCCGTGTTACAAGAGATCTTACACGTTACGTCCAGAGATGTGTTGAAACAAACCGTGAGGTGGTTCTTAACGTGGGTCTCAAGCCAGCCACTTTGACAGGTGGTCTGAAATATGCTCTCGCTACTGGAAACTGGGGTGAACAGAAGAAGGCAATGAGCTCCAAAGCAGGTGTCTCTCAAGTGCTCAGTCGTTACACCTTTGCTTCTACTTTGTCTCATTTGAGACGTACCAATACTCCTATTGGTCGTGATGGAAAGATCGCCAAGCCCCGTCAGCTACACAACACTCACTGGGGTCTGGTTTGTCCTGCTGAGACTCCTGAAGGTCAAGCTTGTGGTCTAGTCAAGAACTTGGCTTTGATGTGTTCCATCACCGTGGGGTCACCTAGTGAACCCATTGTGGATTTCATGATTCAGCGAAATATGGAAGTGCTCGAGGAATTTGAACCACTAGTTACACCTCATGCAACCAAAGTCTTCGTCAATGGTGTTTGGGTTGGTATTCATCGTGATCCCGCCCACTTGGTCAGCACTGTCCAATCACTACGTCGACGAAACATGATTTCGCACGAAGTCAGTTTGGTTCGTGACATTCGTGACCGGGAATTCAAGATTTTCACTGATGCAGGTCGTGTCTGTCGACCACTCTTTGTTATCGACAACGATCCACGAAGCGAAAACTGCGGTTCGCTGGTACTCAATAAAGACCACATTCGCAGACTTGAAGCAGACCGTGAGCTTCCACCAGATCTCGACCCCGAAGAACGTAGAGAACAGTACTATGGTTGGGAGGGTCTTGTCAAATCGGGTGTCATTGAATATGTCGATGCTGAAGAAGAAGAGACTATCATGATCGCAATGTCTCCCGAAGATCTCGAAATCTCGAAACAGCTGCAAGCCGGTTATGCTATGCCCGAAGATAACAGTGATCCGAACAAGCGTGTCCGCTCTGTTCTGAGCCAGAGGGCTCACATCTGGACTCACTGCGAGATTCATCCGAGTATGATCCTTGGTATCTGCGCCAGTATCATTCCGTTCCCCGATCACAACCAATCTCCCCGTAACACTTACCAATCTGCTATGGGTAAACAAGCTATGGGTGTCTTCTTGACCAACTTCGACCAGCGCATGGAAACCATGGCCAATATTCTCTACTATCCTCAAAAGCCTTTGGCCACCACGCGATCTATGGAGTTCCTCAAGTTCCGAGAACTGCCTGCTGGACAAAATGCCATCGTCGCCATTGCCTGTTATTCCGGATATAACCAGGAAGATTCGGTCATTATGAACCAGAGTAGTATTGACCGTGGTCTCTTCCGTAGTTTGTTCTACCGCACCTACACGGAAGCTGAAAGGAAACTTGGTCTTCAGACGATTGAGAAGTTCGAGAAGCCAATGCGCTCTGATACTCTTGGTATGAGGAAAGGTACCTACGACAAGATCGAGGACGACGGTCTCGTCGCGCCAGGAGTCCGTGTTACTGGCGAAGACATTATCATTGGTAAGACAGCTCCTTTGGCACCAGAGTCCGAAGAATTGGGTCAGCGCACCAAGGCACATACAAAGGTGGACGTATCTACACCGTTACGAGCGACAGAGTCTGGTATCGTGGATCAAGTATTGTTAACTACGGGCAATGACCCTGACCTCAGGTTGGTCAAGGTCCGCATGCGAACAACGAAGATCCCTCAAATTGGTGACAAGTTCGCGTCGCGTCACGGTCAGAAGGGTACCATTGGTATTACCTATCGTCATGAAGATATGCCTTTCACTCGAGAAGGTGTCGTTCCAGATTTGATTATCAACCCTCACGCCATTCCCTCTCGTATGACCATTGCGCATTTGATCGAGTGTCAACTTAGTAAAGTGTCTTCACTTCGTGGGTTTGAAGGTGATGCCACTCCCTTCACCGATGTCACTGTCGACTCCGTCTCTCGTTTGCTTCGAGAGCACGGCTATCAGTCACGTGGTTTCGAAGTGATGTATAATGGTCATACGGGTAAGAAGCTCAAAGCTCAGGTATTCTTGGGTCCTACCTACTACCAACGTCTTCGACACATGGTGGACGACAAGATCCACGCTCGAGCACGTGGTCCTACCCAGATTTTGACTAGGCAGCCTGTTGAGGGTCGTGCTCGTGATGGTGGTCTACGTTTCGGAGAGATGGAGCGGGATTGTATGATTGCACACGGTGCCAGTGCTTTCTTGAAAGAACGTCTTTTCGATGTGTCGGATCCATTCCGTGTTCACATTTGCGACGACTGCGGTTTGATGACGCCAATTGCGTAAGTTTTCGTCTCAAGTATTTATCATGTAATTTTAATACTGACAACGCTGCAGAAAACTCAAGAAAGGACTGTTCGAGTGCCGACTTTGCAACAATAAGCACCGTATTTCGCAGGTCCACATCCCATATGCAGCCAAGTTACTGTTCCAAGAGCTTGCCGCAATGAACATCGCCGCGCGCATGTTTACCGACCGGTCTGGCGTATCCATACGATAAATCTGATTCGAAGACCAACCCCCGCCAGCACGAGCTTGCGTTGCATTCAGAAAACCTTTGGAACTTTCCTCACCTTTGATGACATATTTGGCATTCTCAAGGCGTACAGCGTTTTAAACCACCATTTCATACATTTTAACTCTATTTGCTTTTACTTTTTTCTTCCGGCGGAGAGCCCGTTGGGAGGGAAACTCATACTCTTCGGTTTTCAGGTTGCCATCTGTTAATAATATTAAAATTCTGCTTTGGAGATAAAAAGAGGAAGATTCTCCGGCCGCAAAGAACAAAATTTTATCCAATCTGGTTTCGTCGACCTTTCACGTTCAATTTTTTGGGAAATATGCGGGCAATATTTGGTGAACACTGAATTGTATTTTTAACTATTTTGCCTAGCAGAATGCCATTGTTCCGTATACCTGGATCCTGGTCAGGTATGTCTTGATGGTGTCTCGAAGGAGCCCTGCCCAGGTGGTATATACCTAGGTACCATTCGGAAGCACTTGCCATACTAGTCAGAAGCCTGAATGATTGCCCATGAGTAATGAATGATACTACTTTCCTATTAATTGGAGAATTTCACATACCCACTATCCTGCTAATGGCCAATTCTTCTGGGATCTTTATGCCTGTTGCTGGGTCCAACAAGCCCACACCGACAGTAGTGGGCAGATTCTTCAGAAAAATTGCAAGGATAGTCTCCATGGATGTATAGTGGAAGAATAATAAGACTACGTAACTCGTATAGAAGCAGGCTCTACCCTTCCATCAAGACAGACAGTAAACGAGACGGCTGGATGGCATGATGGATGAAAAATATGCAAGCAAGGATGGTGTACGTCGATAGCTTGAATCAAGATACGCAATGAGATGTTGTGACTTGTGAGTGGTGAGATGTGATAACCCTAATTCATCCTAATTCATAAGGGCGTCAATTGCCGGACTCCAGTTGGCCAGAAGCAGGAGCATCATTCTCCTTCTGTTTACAACGCATTAGCCAATCTGGTGCCCCGCTCTATTCTTAGAAAGGCCATTCATGATTCGATTCGATCCGAGCCGCACGGGCTACCACGGATCCTTCATTGAGCTTAAGTTGAAGTCATCTGTGGTCCCTCCCCCACGTATCACCAATCATCTCTCGCATTTATGCGCCCATCACGCCCTTTGCATCACCCCGCTCAGCCATTGGCAGATATGTCAGTTGCACCCTAATCGGAACATCACACTTGGTCATCGGCTTTTTCGTCTTGTTTATCTGCAGAGCAACGCTGGGCTGAACCCCACTCTCGAACAGCTCAGTCAACCAGCGACCGGCTTTTCGCGCGGATGTCCTGCAAGAGCTGTCCGCGTGCTCTAGTTGGGTGAATTTCCGTGGATTTAGGGTCAAATCTAGAAGCCATCCGAAGTATACACCGGGCCATGGGTCATAGTGTCGTTGACAGGTGTGGTTGGTTCGCCCACCCCCGGGGCTCGCATTTGACATAAAGATGGCTGCTGTGCCGCCATCAACTTTTTGAAACTTTTTCCTTTTCTTTCTTTCTTCAGCAAGCTTTTTTTTTGTTCGAGCTGCCCTTAGTTTATCAAAGTTTGCCAAGTTGCACTGGCTGCACTTGTTTCGTTGTGTTTATTGCCTTGAATAATTCTGATTCCTTCCCCTTTCACTTACAATCAACTCGATCGAGCTGTGCTCGTTCAACTAATCAGCTATTCTTTTTGACCTTATACAACAATTTGGTCAAACTTTGATAAACTAGACAATTTTATACCAACCAAGCTTCATTGTCGCCGGTCGACAATTGTGTTGTGCAGCTTGAATCTTGCTCGAAACCGACTTATCGTTTCTTTTATATTATACACTAATTATTTAATTATTCTTTGTTCGATCTTTCATCACTGCATATCAAAATGGCCGCTGTTCAATTGAACTTCTCTATTCGCACTTCTCGAAGCGTTAAGTCAGTGCACCTCGTCGGATCCTGGGACAACTACTCTCGTGAACTACCCTTGTCCAAGGATACTTCCAAGTCAGGAGCATGGACCGGCAAATTCCGCTTCCAGACCTCGGTCTTGCAACTCGGTGGTCGTTACTGGTACTACTACATCATGGACGGATACCACGTCTCTCACGACCCTGCCGTAGAGTACACCACTGAGCCCACCACTGGCCGCAAACTCAACATCCTCGACGTTCCAGGTGGTAACAGCAAGTCAAGCTCCGGAGGTCGCTCAAGCCATGCTCGTCGCGAGTCCGTCGATATCCCCAAGGGTCGTGCTTTGTCCCCTTCCAAGATTCAGCACCCAAAGCCTTCCAAGCCCTACGCCTCCCGCGGCATTCGTGAAGGTGACTACTTCCCCACCGTCGACGAATTGACAGATCGCTTCTCGCACTCACGTCTGTCCGACGACTACGACTCATACTCCAGCAGCCCTCCAAGCTCAGTCGGATCATCCCTCTCCTCACGCACAGACAGCACTTCGCCATCTTCGCTGTCCTCGCTCAGTGATCCCGCTACTTCCGTGTGCCGCTGTGAACGTTACGGAATTACTCGCAAGGGTGATCGCGTCAAGCTCGACTGTGGCGGTAGCCGATGTGGTTACTCCGACTCTTCGGATGGTAGCGACTGCTCCTCTGAGTCTGAGTCCGACTCTGAGTACCGCGCTGCTCGTCGTGGTGCCCGTCGTCAAGGCATTGTTGTTCGCCGATGAAGACAGAAATGATTTCTTTGCAGATTTTGAATCCTTTCCTCTCTAGTCTTCATGGTAAACAGTTTGCATTTGCATTCGCCTATTGAGCCGTTTCAGATTACTGGGAAACCTCATATCACTCCTTTTTTTTGTGAAAAAGAAAGACACAGTTTTGGGCAAGTCGCATTCTAGGAGAAGACGCTTTTATATTCAGTATGAATACTCATGCGGAACGATGATTATGCAGTCAACGATCTACTCAATTCGAATTCTCGAACATATTTTTACGACAATAATTAAACCGAAAAGAAACAGAAAAACGACAAAAAAAATCGGAAAACAACAAAAATAGCATTTCAATACATATTCCATATTAATTAATCTCAACGACAACCTTCCATGAACCGGCTGTGTGACAGATCCTACAACGACAATGACAACAAGTATCAGGACTACTCATTCTAGTTAGCCACCCATAACCCAGCGTCCACGATTTGAGCTGGTCTCTCTTCGTGTTCATGATGGGTTGTGAACGATTGATTAGCGCAGTTTGGCCACTTATGGATTTAAATCTTCCAGGAAGAATCTTAATTGGAAAAGCCTGCCTATGTTTTCATATGGTTACTTGATCGCTTTTGGTCAGAGCAATATATATGGAAGCATCCCAGCAGATATGTTTGATGGTGATAGATTGGATTTTCTATCTGTCATATGACATCTTGTTGTAGGGATAGTTAGGTAGCTTAAAATCGATGATCGATCACTTGACAATCTATAATTTATATATCGTGTGAGGGAAAGTATCTCAAACAAAGAGGAGAACAAATAAAAGGAGAATATAAAGTTAACCAGGTAGCAAATACGTAAATGTAATATGTGGCTCCCCTGGGTCCTTTGTAACATGACTCCTTGAGAAGACATGCATGCAAGCATCTCTATGCCGTAGCAAAGCTAGTATGAATACAATTTGCAATCATGACTTAACTTGGCATGCCGGCATTACGTCGCGTATGCATCTTCCAGCCATCATAATTCCCAAGTCTGAGATTAGGTCCACTCTGAGGTTTTTGATTATAGCACTTTGAACTATAAAGATTATGAAGATCCTGAAGCCTGCAGAAATTGGCAGTCACATGGCCAAGGGGTTCATCAAAAAGAGCTTGCCTAGGTGGTAATTACCAACGATAGAAGCTCGAAGCACTTGTAGACTTATGGGTGAGCAGGACCATAAGATGACCCTAAACAAGCATCTCGTCGCTCACAATCTTGTCCGGCAAGACCTCAACTTCTCCATAATATGTAGGAAAATATGAACATATCCAGCTACACAGCAGCTTGGACGAAGTGGTAACCGTATCATGTACGAGAATTTATGGGAAGGGTTCCAAGAGTCAAATTCTTGTGCGCTTATCCCAAACTTTAACTCAATTGTAGCACAGTTATCGCCTGACGAGACTAGATAAATTCATTATAATTGGAGGAAAGACCAGGCTGAAAACTCGCTTATGTCAATCCCAAGTCGGCGGCAAAGGTTACACAAGTATCTCCACTGCTGGCAGACACGCTGAACTCGCATGTCATCATTTGGCGTGTGTTCAGGACGCGGGCAGAGAGCAAATCAGGGAGCAATCCTAAGATGATGTACGGCACAAGGCACATTTTTGGCTCTTGCATGCTTCGTAGGGATGAGATACAATGAGTAGTAAAGGTGATCAAGAAACTCGTCACGATTTGGGCAGATCCTTGATGATTGCGACTGTACCCAACATGACAATTGAAACCATTTTATACTCGCACGAGGAGGAGCATAGTGTCCATGCTAGATTGTCCGCGCTGAATCCACGGTTCTATGAAGAAAGAGGCGAATTGTCGGAGAATATTGATATTATAATGTGAGTTATTCATAGCATCGTGGCAATCGTCGCCTTCTGCATGTCCGAGACCTCAGTACTGAACACTGAAATACTCGTAATAGCGGATATAACAACTTATGAAACTTGAAGACCCTGTTTTTTCCTTCGGAAGTTCATTGATGTCTCGATTAGCTTGCTTGTGTGGGTCCGGGGAATGTGGGCCGCGGATGTATTTGATGCTCCCCCACTCAATCGCTAACTTGCATCTGCATACGTTGCAGATCCATTCAATGGTCGACATTTCTTTGTTGTCTCCTGTTATCCATCTCTTTTCTCTTCTCTAAGTTCTCTTCGTCCATTTTTTCTTTTTTTTATATTTATTCTCGCATTCTGCTCGCTCCTCTAAACATTAAAACCTTCACAGTCAACATGTCATACACCTTAGCTTTGTTTGTCACCTCGCTTCTCAGTGATGCCGGGACCGGGGCCGTAACATTCCCAGCCATGGTGAAAGTCGATCTCTTGTTCCCATGCAATGATGCATACACAGCAGCTCGTCTCATACCGATCATTTTGCTATTCAGAATAATGCATTTGCATCATTCATTGAGCCTTATATTCAATTTTCCGTCAGGAGCAGCACCAGTTTTTCTGACTACATCGGCTCCTCATTCGTGGATTTCAATAATGCAAGCTTCTCGAGCAGTGACCCATACTATGTCTGCAGCTTTATTTACGGCTTGAATGGCATCGAAGACCACTGGGAGCGTTCCTGGCCCTTGAGCACGGGCAACTGTTCAGTATCTCCAGAAGGAGGCGCACTAAACATTACCAACCAACACCAAGACAAAACTTTTTTTCACCACCCGAAATGGTACCAAAGAGTCGAATCTTGTAGCTGATTCGGCCAATAGCGCCTGCATTGGCACCGACGACATCTATACTTTCAACGTCACCGGAACTCTGGATATGGCGGCAAAAAACAAATTTGACGGTCAAAATTCATGTGCTATTCTTTCGCCTATAGCTCCAACTGCGGACCCATGCGGTGCGGCTGCAAACTTCGCGGCCTTGTCGAGCATTTCCGCTGCTATTACGTCTACTGCTTGCGTTCTTCAATTCTCATCCATGAGATGTCCACCCACCAGCCACATTTCAGCTAAAAGAATTGCATTATTTCCTGCTTGGTGGTTGATAGGATTACTCTTTGTTGCATTGGAGTTTCTTTTTTCTCTAAATTTATGTCCGGTCAGATTTTACTACTCGCCAGCGAGTGTTCATACGATATGATTCCTACAGTAATATACACCGCAGATAAAGGCATCTGTACGAACGCGGCAGAGTCCAACTAAAAGGCGGAGATCAATAAAATTGCAGGAAGTGCTAGCGGAGTCACGACTTCCTATGTCAACGAAAAAAGCAACAGCAAAATCCTTGTTTATGACGATACCCAATGGGTCGCTTACATGGATGACACGATAAAGGTTGAACGCATGGCTTACTACCAAGCTCTAGAAATGGGCGGCGACACACTTTAGGCTACCGACTTTTCGAAGTATAATAGCGCCCGCTTATCCGAGTACCAGTTGAGCTCAGTTCGTCAACCTTGCTGCTATTGGAACGGATCCGTATGCGGATGGCAACCGGACCAGCAACTGGATGACTCTGACCTACGCCGACCAATCTGTCGAAGATATCACCGACCTCAATCCAAAACGGCAGTGGGACATGATGGACTGCCCGAATACCTGGGCAGATGCCGTCAATGTCTGGCTCAAAATCGATCAACTTTCCGGGGAGCTGAACTTTATTGAGTCGGTATCGATCACCATTCACAGGCCCTAAATGGCCAGCTGTGGAGATTATAGCAACCTCAACAATTGTGTTCAAACCCTGACCTGCACGGAAATTGAGGGAGGTGGTACTGGCCCGGCTGGTTACGGGATTTTCAACTCAATGGTCATTGTGCACGAGGTGAGCCCACAAAATGACAACCCACTCATAACAAACCTCCTGATTGTCATGATTATAATGGTTGACTTCTATGATCCAGATATATTCAACCTATATTAATGCCTTACATGATACCTTCAGTGACGTGATAAGTCCGGTACTCCAAGACCTGGAAAACAAGTTCGTGCCTGTCAAACCCAGAGAGCGACGAATAACTTGACGTTCTGCTCTCTGTAATTGGCTTCATAGGAACCGTCGGCAGTTCGGTATTTTTCAACTCATGTACGTATTGCCTCCCCTTTCCATCCTTGCTCACATATCTTCTTCCCCCTTTTCCTCTTTGTGTCAGATCTGGATTACCAAATTAGCTACCTACTAACATAAATATTACGGAAAGTTTTGTCTGCCATGTCGTATGTCAGGGCCAACAAAGCTCTGTACGACAACTTGAAAGATACCAGCAAGGCCCTCGTGTCGTTTGGCACAAGTATGACTTCTGCCATTCATCAAGGAAGCATAGCAAAGTAAGCTGTCTCACAAATATCTCCTACCTTCATCCGGTTCCAAAGTCCACTATATGGGCAACTACTAATGCTGACACGCGTTGCAGTGGAAACTGGAGCGCTCAAGACCAGGCCGTGTTCTCCCAGTGCATGGGGGCAGGGCCATCTTGGTTGATCAAATTCGACCGCGATGGCATTTACAGAGCTTTTCAGCGGCGAGGAAGATGGACCGACAGCGCTCACCAACCTTAATTCAGACGGGAAGTTGATTGAAGGCGCCGTTGACGGCAAAGAAGGTAACCCACTTGGGGACACCAAGAGTTCTTACTCCGCACTGGAGGTGATTGTTGCCAAGTCGTTTTTCGCTTTTGCAATTCCAGCTACCTGGAACTTCTCAAGCACGTACGCGTTTGTCGTCGACTCGGGCTTCTCATACGCTACCAGCAACCCGCTCTCTGCATACACGAGCAACGATGGCATGACCGCCTCAGGGTATTGCTATAACAACGATATGTATTACCTGGTCTAACCTCTCGAATCATCCCGCCCCTGTACAACCGATTCTCACGGAAATCAAGTATGCTCCGACTATATTTGTGGCAGCTCTAGGTATCGAGTCCCTGGATGGTACATTGGGGTGGGGGGGGTGGGGTCACTCTCGCAGATCTCATTGTCGGCGCAATCGCCCATCCCACCAACTCGGGCACTCTGGACCAACTATACAATCAGAACATCATAAAATATCACCGCGCCAGGGTATGTCACGGTTCTGGTCTGCAGCCCCGCTACGGCCCAGGAGGCAATCAGCGCCAAACAAAGCACCGTGCACAACTATCAACTATCCCTGTAATGCACTGCAGGCGATCAGCGACTGTGGCGAGTCGGCATTCGTCGATCAGACCAGTAATGCATCCCCAAGTGTCCACGGCCGCCTGCAGATCGTGAAGAACATCCAGAATACACTGGGCAAGTGGATGTAACAGTACTGAAACAGTACAACATGATATCTGTGACAAGCCACACCAACTGGATGGACAACGTGAGGTCTCCTGTCAATGACTCACGCATTCATAAGAAGGAAGTTCCTTGTAGCTAGGATTCTTTTCTTCTCAAGCTTCAGTCTCTGTATGTTAGCTACAGGACCTTTGCTAATGAAGATTGAAGACACCAAACACTTCGGCCATATTGATAATTCCTCCTGTCCAACTCTTGGATTGACCTCCTATTACAGCGGGAGGTGGAAAATGCCGTCAAGAAACAGCGCCAGCCAGCTGGTGCAGTATGGCAGCTGCAAATTTGGCGTCCAGGGCACAGCTATGAAGGGAAACGTCGACTTCCATGTTTACGCTCAGCACATTATTAACACCATCCATTCATCCATCAGCAAGTTTGCTTCAAACGGCTTGATTGATTCCAAAGGTTCTATGAACCGCAATGGCGACGTGAAGCAGCAGCCGGTGGAAGGGGCCCTTTACTAATGCATTCCCTATGTGGAAATCCTATATAGAAGACACGAGCATCTCACTAGGTAGAAGATTCGTCTGCGTCGTTTACCGTGGAAGATATCAGATTCCAAGGTCACCTGTAGTTTCCGCTAATTGAGGATACATCAACTATATTCGGTTGATTCCTACATAGTAGGTAGAAAGTAGAATAGGGACATAAAGATAGAAGGTCTATAGTTTTGATTAGCAAGAAGTTGGACTGCTTACTCATTGAAACATGATTCAACTCTGGAAGGCTTTTCTAGTACATATCCTTGAGATCCTGCTGCTAGTGCATCTAAATATAGCAAACTATTATACACAGCTTCTTGGATGTGTTGCAAAAAATTGTTCAGTATGTGAAGCAGGAAGTGGGAACGTTGCTAGGGTTGACATGTCGATAAGCCCTAACTTCCAGGTCTTCCGAAATTGGAAATATATTTTCCAATATGGATCCTGGATGAGCGGTTCCCGATCTATACGTAAATACACCGTTCTACACACCATAAGATCGATATCGACATTAGTTGAGTCTACTAAGGCCTCACACTAGACACTAGGATTAGAAATCCTTGATGAGTCACCAAACTTATCTGACACAACAAGTCTAAGTTAGCGAAACAAGTCAAGGAAATCCTGCTGACTGATCAGAACATTATCAATCAATCCTATGACATCATCAGGACTTATCATGCATATGGTATTCAAAAGATTGATAATGAAAGTTATATTTTCCGTGTTTTACTTTCTGGTTCATAAAAATACATATGTATGTATATATATACTAGAGTAGTGTGTAGTATACAGAGGCATTTGCGCAGCAGATTGCCTTTGTGAAAGAAGTGAAGTATTGTACACATATCCCATCCATCAGTATCAGAAATACGCATAAATGTCTTGAGTCATGCAGATAGATGTATGTCGTCGAAGAAAACCTCCAGGGTCAAATCGAAGATCACGCTTCTGTCGTGTAGACAAACAGTCCATTTTGGGAATTCCAATTTCGGTGGTGGGCTGTGTCGTGTATGCTTCATTTGTCATTAATGGAATGAATCAAGAATGAGTCAAAGCGAACTGTTTCCCTGATCCATCATCTCCATCGTATCAAATTCCGTCCGATTATTGTAATGAGTCTAGCTCGTTAGACAAATTCGTTCGGAAACCAGATATCAACCGTTGAGTAGCCGAAACCGAGATACTCCAGGCATCTCCCTGCAGAGAACAGATCAACAAAAATCACCAGACATTCTTTTGACAATCCGAAAGGGAGAGTAACTCTGATCCGGCAGAAATCTTCCCATTATATCCAGGGTCCAGCCTGGATTTCGCGCAAGCATATAACATCAAACATAACAACCATGAATCAAAACAATGTATAGCGCTGAAACAAACAGACCCGAAAACATCAAACAACAAATCAAAGAAAAGTCAGATAACGCCTCAAATGCAGCAAGCCATCTAGAAAAAGTCAATCCGAAAACCCCATATATGCAGACAAAATCTGATAAAACAGATTCCCAAAGAGCGGAATTTTAAGTTGTACAACCAGATGTGATCGTCGCCGATCGTTCATTTATGTATAGTTCTTTTCGTGAATCAGGACTTATGACTCCGTAAATATCGTAATCGCAAGCATTGTCGAATGGTGAAAGCCTCCTAATTAATCCTCCCCACGCGCCAGTCCACCTGGGAATCCAGCAGTGCTGAGGTAGAAAGTCTGACCTTATGCAACCTTGAGTTTCGTAATTCGTGTTGTCTTCGTCGTATCGAAACGCTAGATATGAATGAGATCGGAATCATATGGAAAATATTTGAAGTGTCCGGCACTTCGTAGAAAAGAATGAAAGTTCCTGTGCTCATGCCTCGTAATGCATTTCCTCCCACTCTAACTTCCTTCCGCGTAGTTCGTCCCATGGTTCAGCAGCTCTGAACCCTGTCGGTCGTCCGGTAGCTCCTTCAGTACATATTCCGCAGTTACCGATAGGCCTTGGAAGGATTGTTTGAGCCACCGCCGCGTCGAGACGTATGTGAGGGGCAGGCGTAGCCCACAAGGACAGTCTTCTCTTGGACAACATGATTTCTTTGTCCGTATGCCGTGCAGGGATCGACAGCGTGCTGGTAGTAAAGGCAGCGGCACACTGAGTAACGCTCAACTACTTGATAGCACATTGTGTAGTAGACTCTGGCTAATTGTTGTACGAAGATCGAAATGTTGCGATTAGAATCACTCGAGAGGGTATTTGAAAGCAGCGGCTATTGACGAATGCTTATGCTAAGGCAGCAATGTATCTCGTATCACGCGGAGGGTTTGTTGAAGCAATAGCGCTGTTAATGCAAAACAAAGAAAACGAGTCAATCGCTATAGCTTGAATGAGGGCGCAAGAACAATGACAAAGCAACAAATCAAAAGGTTCAACGAAAGACAGTCTGGGTTGCTGGGGAGGAAAAGAGAGTAAGGTTGGATGGGGGATAGAGTCATATATATGATTGTGTCTGATGACTCCAGCCAGAGATGCGGGCGCATTCGGAAGTTTATATACTTATCATACCATCAGCCACGAGGGTTCCATATATACGGGACCAGCCGAGAAACGAAACGGTCAGGGCCCATTTCAAACGTGAAGAAAATAGAAACGAGCGTAAAAAGCCAAAAGCGGATCCAGGTAGGAATGGGACCAGGATGCCTGCCTAGGCGAAACAAGCTCGTCTTGTCAGGTAATGTTTCGTAGGGCCGATGGATCTTGAAAGGAAGGAAACAAGACAAGACCACGACGACGATGACGATGACCGCAGCAGTCTGACTAGGTCAAAAGAACTTGGCTTGTAACTAATGATGCATGGTCAATTGTGCTAATGCAAGAAACTCTCATCCCCCACTCCACGATGTCATTAGTAGTTAGCTCTGGTAAGTAGCGTAGTTCGTAGCGTGAAGGAGTCAGGCCGTTGTCTCCGGAGTCAGCGTATAACTTAGTAAACGATTACCGGTACATCGTACTGAGCCCGATTGCCGGGACCACCTCGCACTGACGGAAGGACAATCATAGCTGAGAGACCGTGAGGCCTGATTGTCTTGAATAATTTCTTTTTTCTCTCCGGTACCGTTGTGGACATTGTGCAATACGAAAGAAGACGAGAAACAAAAGCGAAGAATCAAGCCGAGAATCCGAGACGCAAAGAGAGAGCTGCTAGTCCAGATGCGGCTAGCGGGCACGCGCTAGGCTTAGCCGCAGCTTCCTGAGGCTTGCCTGGGTTGCTGCCTTGGCGCCTGGCCCGAGGCTGAATCCGAGTCGGCCTGGTCTGCCACGAGTTTCTTCCCTGTCATTCTGTGAATGCTCGGTAAAATTGACAGTTCCTACATTACCATGCTCACGAGAGGTAAAACTAGTACTGCATCACTCTCCACAGCCAAGAGGACGGGTTGTGGGCTGGACCCGGGAGGTTTACGGCAGGGGTCAGTTTTCAGCTGCATAGGGACACTTAGATATCCACTCCGCCGGAGTCATAGAAATCAGGTGAGATAGTATCATGATTAGTACGTATAACATATAACCATAATCGTCAGTCGTCGCATAGAACTGGATCCAATAGCTAGATCTTACAAAACATTTCAAATCATGAATCCTGCAGGGGCCAAAATCGGGGCAATCACGGTCCCAGAAATGCAAAAATAGGACATTTCGGATACCGTCATTTGCTGAATTACGAAATTCATTCTTACAAATACAATCCGAGTTTACGTATCCAACGCTCGTGACCAAGTTGTACGTAAATATTTGATGAGTCACGGATTCACGGGCAAGTAGCGCCCGTGGATCCCGAAAACTGGAATGCTTCACTAGCCACAGCTCACCTGCATTAGAAGGCTTAGTCGCTCTCAAGCGATTGTTCCGTGGTTTGTGCATTTATCGTACGAGTTGGTCCGGAGCAAGCAGTTGACCGGTTGACGATAGCACTGAATCAACACCGAACAGCCATCGGTCAAAAGCGAATATGAAACCGGTTTGCTTCTATACTACTCGCAGATCACGGAGCATACGTTCCGGGTACGCACGTAGAAACCACTACGATTAATTATTGTCAGACAATTGATCTAAAAATGCCAGGTTATGGGGATGAAAAGATGAGCCGAGGTCGAACAGCCACGGGGTGGCTGTGCAGTTCTTAACACCAGCTAAACGACTTAATTAACCGTATCGTTATTCCGATTTAATTCAATTGGGGCGATACTTAGTATCAATGAACTGAACTACACTACAGTTCTGGTACGAACCGAGTCATGAGATTATCAACTGACTGGACCTATATAGACCACACTCTCAAAGAATGACTTATATCTTATATTGAGAGTACTTACTTAAACACAGATTCGGTATTACCAATTCATATACGGAACCGATCAGTGTAGATACATGCCAAGAAGCGAGACTTTCAAATTCTTCACCATTTCAGGCAGGCGGACCCCGTAACTTGAAGTCTTACAGGTCGTCAGCGTGGACCACTACGCCTTGTCCAAATAATTCCATATGAGATTGAATATCAGCATCTAAAATTGATGACTTGGCGACTAAGCGGCTCTATTACTAAGCCCAACCTGCACCAACAATCGAGATTTAACTCAATAAGTATGTAATGTTCCCATATCAGGAATGGACCTTAATCATGACTAAGTAGCTTAAAGTAAGTAAAATAGTATCCCCACTTAGAGCTCAAAGTCAGCTGATATTGAACACTCTTATGAACTCACTAAATTAATTCAAGTTAAGTCTGGAGTGCCAAGTTCAAAATGGCTATAATTAACGACAGTTTCACTTTCAAACATACGCTAGCGGACCACGGAAGCTTGGTTGCCGATTTTCGGTTTTCGGTATTTGATGCGTGGATATGTATAAGGCATCGCGGGGTTAAGATTGTCCGTGTGCGCGACCAGCTTTAATGACAAGTAATTGAAACAAATCTATTGTATGATTTAGAGGACAACTCAGTAATGGCACAGCCCTGTCAGCGCCTGTAAATATGTAGAGGTCGCTTATTCAGTAACCAAACCGGTGATCGTATTGCGCATTACGTCATATCTTGAATTCAAGCAATATGTCTTCGAGGCTGTTCTTACAATTATTTCTAGCATATCAATTCGTATTCGCGTTTGGATTACGAGATCATGTACTACCTAATACTCCAAATAGAATCCTGCAGATGACCATCCCAATACCGAATACAAAAATCATCAAAATGAGTCATCGCTTACAATCACAAAAAAAAGTATTCATCTGTCTATGTGCTAAGTTAGATTGTATATCGAGGCCATTGTCAACAGACGGTGAACAAACCCAAAGGACGCAGTCAGCCCTACGACCACCGCTAAATCATGTATAATACCCCACCAACCATTCCTATTCAGGCTTAGATTGTATATCTCAGCCACAGTCCGGCATGACCCTAATTTATTGTTTGGCCAATCAGATCGATCTGAAATGGACCTTGCGGTGAGCGCTCATCTTGTACGTCTCTCTTCGGCTTCTATACGATCAAAATGAGTATGAATACGTAGGTAGAGACTTGGTCTCGATTTTATCATATTCGTGGTTCACCGTCATTTCGAACTTAGACCTCGATCAGACCTTCGCTTGGTATTACTGGCGGGTTTCGCCGAGATCATCGCATCCTTGTTTACTCTGCGTACACGTTCGCTGAGTTGCCTACTCTTAGGCATCCTAATTAGATACGAAGGTAGTGTATCTCTAGTCACAACCAAAATGCCGTCTTGTATTGTATCACATAGGCAGACTAAATCATGACATGAGGCTGATACAACGAAGCCACACATCAACCGCCAATTGACGCGGTCTAGATTGGACTCGTTCAGCTTGATTACTGGTATTACTTCCATATATGACGACCCACCGACGCATTTGCTTAATCTATCCTGGATATGCCGTTATATTGAGCTTTGACGTCTTGGATATTGTTGTATACGCGGTATTATCGGTCAGACCCTCCTCAGCCTCGAAGGAAAAAGAAATCGCAAACGCTGGATACTACTGCCTATGCTATATCAAATAACTTTTAGCTACACTCTAGCCTACCTAGGTAATGGGCTATGCTATAGAAACTAACAGAATACTCGGTCTCGACTCGAAGCACAAGCCTTTGTGGCTGGATCGTGCAATATATTATCTGACTAGGTATACAATACACAATGAAACGAGCAGCGCAGCATTGATGACTCATACAACATGCAACAAAATAGTTATCGTGTTCTAAGACAGTTTCATGTCGATCCAGTTCATCAGACTACATAGTCTATCTATCTATCGGCAAGTCCGAAGTCATACGCTGTCAGGGCTGGATAGTCTACTATCAATAGAACAACTCAACCCTGTAGGCCTTCCTCTGTCTCTACTTGTCAATAAAAATGTATAATTCTAGGGTCGGTCGTGGTTATCATCAGCGCTGAGCTTCCTACTGCGTAATATCAATTTGCTACGTTCCATTCACATGCTAATCGTTCGCTGGGAGTCAGGGTCCACCAGTATTGTATTCATATAGACCCCATAGGGCTGAAATGTCCACAATTGAAACCTGCATTGAATACAAAACCTATCTCGGAGTTTTAATTCAAGCTCTGGACTCTACTTTCAGGTATTCTATATGATTCTCAGCTGATATGGTCCCGATATCACTCGACCCGTTCTGGATCCGGTATCAAGTATACTGATGCTGTGAAACAGGAGATGGATATCGAGTTGACCTTTGACATACCAATCAAACTGCGTATGCATTTCACCGACTGAAACGATCAGCTGTTATGTGGCAAGTGGATCTGGCGTTCCAACACACGTTTCGTATGGTCATGGACCCAAGGCCATGGAGGTAGGATTACGCTTGTCTTGGATAGATTCTTGCTTTGCCTGGGTAACGGTCGTAGGTTGTTACAATACATGCACACGCCTGTTATAGGTCATCAGATTTGGGCTTCCGAATTCGAGTAATTCAAATCCTACCCAGGCAGTGAATGGGTCTTACTTTACCCTGTCTGTACGACCATTAAACCCCATAAGATTCGGCTCAAAGAAAAAGAGGTCTCCCTATTCACCCCGTAGAAACATACTCGTACAATACACAAAATCAGTCTCTCCCCTGGCCTTTGTGAACCAAACCTCCAGGCCAGAGAAAAAGACTAGCACACCCAATCCAAACACATTTGATTTGGCTTGACTCAGGACAATGAGAAAGACTGCTCGTCATCAAGGCAAAAAGAATCGAAAGATTGGAAATCTACCGCCACGTCATTTCCTGTGCCAGCCGCAACCTCAAAACACGCAGTAACTTCTTATCCGGCTTGATCGAGTCTCCATCCTCATTTTCCGACGCTCCTCCACTTGCCGCAGACGACTCAGCAAGACCACTTCTCCAATCCCACACCCTCTCAATTGGCTTCGCGTATTCATAGGCTGCGTCTGGTTTGGGCACTAATACACCAGATGATGCGATGGTATTGTTCGTAGCATGCGTCATCGATGAATCGGCCATGTGGCTATCAATCATGGAGAAGCTGCTTGAGGCTGTTAGACCTGAAGCGGATTTCTTCAAACCGGTTGGTGTTGGCGACGACGATGATTTGCGAGGTTCGCCGGTCGTTTCGTAGATGTACTCGTTCAGACATTCGTAGAAGAATTCCTTGGCTGCTGCATAGACACGTGGAGTTACAGTCTCGAGGTCTTCGATCGCTGCGAGAATATTGGATTGTTGCTCAATGGAGAGAATAGATGGTTTTTCTGACAAGTTGTCAGTAATTATCTAATCCACAAGAATAGTAAAAAGGGGATAAGAAGAAATACCATTGACAAACAAGACGGCTTCACCTAAGAGGGCCATCAAATTGTCGACAAGCACGGCGGAGTCCCTCTCGGGATCATAAAGACCGCCATAAATACTATCAGCAGAACTTCGAATTACCGCAAGTAGTGCCTGAGCTGCGGCTCGCTTCCTCGCTAGGGGTCGAAGATGGGATTTTCTGCCTTTAGCCAGTACAGGTTCGTCGCGGTGATCATAAAATCGACGTAATGTCGCATAACCACTCGCATAGAATTGTATGATCTGAGCCGCCTCGTTGTCGGCTGACGCAATAGACGCGAGACACATCTTAGGATTCTGAACTAATGCACGCAATTGACCCCCGAGCTGCTCTTCTGGAGGCCAAGCGCGAGATTGTTGTAACGAGTAAGCAATGAGATTGTTAGCAATCTCTTTGACCTTACGAACAGAGCGTGCTCGAGCAAAACAGATCATCGCAAGGCCATAGTCACAATCTGCACGTGTCTGTCCCTCGGCTATGATTTTTTCGCCAAAGTTCTATACTTGTCAGTATAGCATCAGAAGATTTAACAAGATAAGGACTCACCGCTGCAATCTTTCGACCTTCATCTTCGAATCCAAGATCAACGCACAAGGTGATCACTTGATCTACCTGCGCCACCGTATCGACAGGTATCTTCTCCAACAACCTAGACACCTTCTTTCTGGTGTTTTTGTTATCCTCCATTCTGCTGAGAACTTCCAGAGCCATTTCCCAGCCTTTGCGAACTGTCCCATCGTACTCGAACTGATCTCTACAGCCCAGCGCCTCTGCATAAGCGTCTAACACATCATCTTTGCTGATTTGGTCCAAGGAGGCGTTGCCATTTTGCCCATAGGACAGCACCATCAAGTCGTCTTGATTGAGAAACCCGGGTATATTAGAGGTAGACACCTCGAGCCAGCCCCCTCCGTGCGCTATTTCAGCAACAGCGGAAGCAATACACAGTGACCATGTTTTAAGTAGCTTGACCGCCCCGACCACATTCCCTTCGAACACGCAGGCCACCGCCACGTCTAGTTTATTGAGAGGATTAGGTCGCGACTTCATCTGTGCACCATCCGTGACCTCTCCAAAACAATCGTTCAGACGGCGGATATATGCGTCTTGTCGATCGATTTCAGTGGGCTCGTCCCTATTTCCGAATACGGCAATGTTGCTAACCTCTTGCCCGTTCCACCATGCCGTCAGTCCAACGGTTGCTTCAATCCAGTCTTGCGCAACAGACATGATGGCTGATGGCCTGCCAAGGATAACCCCGTAAATATCACTAATACCCTGATAAATTGACCACGGTACGCGGCTTTCCGCCATGCGCGAAGATTGAGCGAATGAGAACCCAGACTGAGATCGAGCAAAGCTCGGAGTAGGGGCTCCAAATTGAGCCGCTTCAAATCGAGTACCGCCTGCCTGTTGTGGTGGTTTGTCGCCCTCAGCAAGTTCGTGTAGCTCGATTTGTGCAGACTGTATACGTTTTCTGTACGCTGTCCAGTCCAATCCAAGGATATCCCACTCGCTATCCAGATTTATGGGGGATGCCTCCAGCATTTGTATTGCCTTGTTGACACTCTTCTGTACGGTCTGTAACTGCATTCCACGATAGCCAGGCTGAGAGAAACCATCTTCTAGAGCTGAATGAGCATAGTTGAAGTCAGCTGATCGAAGGAGTGCTGCTACCTCGCCAAATCGTCCACGTAGGACTCCAGCTTGGATAATTGCCCAGAAATGCGGAGAAGCTGTTGGATTAGGGCTAGTCTGCTGCAAGGCTTCAATTTCATGCAATGAACCAAGGTGGTTTGCGTTGAGCCAGTCAGTTAGCACTTTGGGAATAGGAGTGTATGATTTAGGGATAGATGCGACAAGAGCCAGAGATTGACCATTAGACGAAGACTTGAAGTTACGTCGATCGGAGCCTTTGACACGAGGATGGTGTAGCTGAAGTAGAAGTGATGCAACAACTGTGGCATTTTCAAGACCGCTTGCGTTGTCGCCGGGCCCAAAATTGTCGTGGGGTCGATATTGGCCTGTCTGCTTCCTCTTCTGCTCGCATGCAGCACCCCAAAAGTCAGTCAGAGCTGCTGTTGCTTCGGAAAGTATAACGAGAGCTTCAGCATCATCCTCTTCATTCTGCTGAAGTTTATCTAGTAGTGCACCGATATAATAATCCGTTTGAATCACTACTTCACCAGGTTCTGTGACAGCGGGAGCTTTTGCTCGTGAGGTTAAGTCGCGAGCCACGGAAGGGAACTGAGATTGAGTCTTTCGTGGACCGATTGTATCCTTCGAAGCTTGAGGTGACGATATGGCCCATTCTTCGTCAATTTTGGCGCGTTTGGCATTGTTAGGATTGGAATATATTCTCTTCTGCCCAGGAGCAGTGCTTTGGCCAAAGCCTGTGAATATCGGATCCGTAAATCCCTTTTTCATACCTGAAAGGTCAGTCGTGGCATCCATTTGCATATCTCTCTCGCTGTCTTCGTCTTTATCTTGTTCATCATCATCTTCATGCTCGTCTTCTTCGTCCTCTCCCTCGTCTTCGTATTCATCTTCATCTTTGTCGTCATAATCGTCATCATCTTCTTCCGTCTCCGCGTCTTCTTGCTCTTCCCCCTCACCTACATCCTCTTCGTCTTCCCAATCATCACTAGCTGTAGTCATCTGACTCAAGCCATGAGGCTTTCGATTCCGCACCTTCAGGTTATTACCCCCATTTACTACTCTGAAGCCACCGGCCTGCTGTCCAAAATTGCCAAATGATCCTGACATGACTGAGCTTTTCGAATCCAAAAATGAAGGAGCACCGGATGACGAGATGGACGAGAAGAGACTTTCATTTCCACCAAAGTTGCCTGACTGGCTGAAAGCAGACTCACTAAAGTTGACATTCGATCTCGAGCCCGCTCTCGAGTCTCTGAAGGTCGATGAAGAAGGGGGTGGACCTGCGGGAGTTGTGGAAATGTTGCTGAAAGGACTTTGTGGCTTGTCTGGAGTCGAAGGAGGACTCGAATCGGGGAATTTGAATGACATTTTGACGGATATGCAAGTAATCAAGAGAGCTCGAAAGATGAAAGTCTATGGGCAATCAGTGTATGCTCTGTGTGGTTACCGAACTAAACCAAGTCGCGCAAGCAGAAATTGTTGATGTTAAAGGCGCCTTCGCAGTAGCTCGAAATAACAATAAACTTATCCGCGCCAACAGCGTATTCCTAAGAGTTCATAAACGAATATCGTGTCGATAAGCGATATCCCAAGTTCGACGCGATTTTGAAGTTATTGCTGTCAATTGTAGTGACAAGCAGCGCATCGAAACATGACGCTGGACTGAATGTCGTTTTTATTATGGAGTCTACTTCCTGAAGCTAACTTAACGCTTTGCCCGTCGGGCTTCGAGCTTGGACCAGCAGTACTTCTTGGCGTCACGTGAATAATTC
The DNA here is from genome assembly GCF_000003125.1 of Talaromyces stipitatus ATCC 10500. Lineage (NCBI taxonomy): Eukaryota > Fungi > Ascomycota > Eurotiomycetes > Eurotiales > Trichocomaceae > Talaromyces > Talaromyces stipitatus. The sequence goes on along the minus strand of NW_002990121.1, from coordinate 1,752,541 downwards.
AACACTCTATACTCTTTAGAAATAACATGTTTACTGTTTTCTCTTTTCCTGATCTGATTCGACCAGGACAAGCGATTAAGGCAATAGGAAGCTTAATACGATGTCTAAGTTTCTTGCGAAAATATGATCAATGAGTGGAAAAGACTCGCTGAAAGCCCGAATCTCAGAAGAATGCTATCTTAGTTTGTTTCAGGGAGTTCGAGTCGCGATATTATGGCCAATGCATGGGAGACAAGATTGACAATAAAAACAAGGAAACGAGATAGCTAACCCGGGTATCAAACAAACTACTCATCCAAATGCAGCCGTGAACATAAATTACAATCAAGCAATATGAACTGATGCTTTCCTGCTGAAAAACTTCAAACATTGACTGCAAAGTCATTGTTCACTTGGACCACTGAGTAATTGGTCCAGTTCATCATTCGTAAGTGTACTTCGTCGACGACCTCTGATCTTCTTGCCCAGATCGGGTTTATTTCGACCTCTTTTCTTCGAGACATGCGCGGCAACATCACCCGCTGCTTCTTTTGCTTCGGCTTCGACAGCAGCTAGCTTCTCTTGTATAGAGAGTTTTGGCTTCTATTGGTATGATTAGAACCTGTATGAGATAGGAATTATTCAGAAATGTCTACTTACTTGCAGGATTTGAGAAGATTGTCTCGGAGATGATCGCTGTGTGGCTGTTTCGGACGCATGTGCCTTAACCTGAAGGGATTCATCTTTGTCGCTTGGCTGATCGGATTCCACATCCATTGCTTCTTCGTAGAAAGAGACTTTACGATTCGATGCCCTCGACTTCCGATTGTTGTTTCGCTCACCCAGTGCTCGAATAGGAGGTTTAGCTAGCGTAGGCTTCAATATCTTCGTCTGAGGCTCAACGGCCTCTTCTTCTTCCTTTTTTGCTACTTCTTGGTCGTCATCTCTCAACTCATTGTCTTCGTCATACAGCGGTGAGGGATCATCAGCTATTGATCTGCCCAGTCCCGAATCCAGACTCATACCCTTTCGTAGCTCGTCAAGATCTATCGAGTCACCTCCATCTAATATCCGCTTGTGCCAGCCATCCATCATCGAAATTGCCTGCCTCCAACGCACTTCCATCTTCTCCCAGCCTTCCCGAAGTCGTAATATCTCTTCGTCGCGAACCTCGACTTCCTCGAGAGGCACGAAGGATGGGTTTGTAAGTAGCGTTCGCAAGTGGTCGAGCACAGTATCCATTTCTGCAGATAAGGCCATTACATTCGTAGGTATGGTACTGACCGCACCTCCTTGAATAACCGTCTGCGACATGTTGAAAGCGGACGTGTTCCCATCTGGCGCATCTGAGAGTCCTTGTAGTTCTCTGAGGGTCTGAATGGTTGTTCTTGATAAATTGATCAACGTATCGTTTTCGTCGCTCAAACTCTGGCAGAGCTGGGTTAGAAACTCGGTCGTCTCCTGCTTCAAGCTATAGCCTGGGTTGTTAACATCCGGTTCCAGTTTGTGTATGATGTCTGCAGTACGATTGATATTGATTGTAGTCACTCCTAAGCCTTCCCGCTTCCCTCGCTGTCGGTCACTGAGATGTGTCTTCAGTTTCTGTAACTCCATATCCCGTTTTCGAACATCGTTCGCGCATTGAGCTCGGACCTGTTGGATTGTGGTTTTCAGTTTTTGCATTTGTTCCTTCAGCTGTCGCACTGTCGTCTCTGCGCTCGATAAATTCTGCTTTATGACTCGCTGTTGCCCTTCGGCGAGGGCGACCGACCGCTTCAGCTCGGCGTTTTTGGTTTTTAGTTTTTCCTAAACAGAATGTCAGCGCAATAATAGTAACTTTACCAGAGTTTCGTACTATATCATCCACTTGCTGCGATTCTGCGGCTCGCAAAGTCCGAATCGTGCTCGCCAGGTTTTCGCGATGTTCGGCTTCTCGCTGTAATCTTGTCAATATTATGCTCACTTCAATTCACGGTCAACTTACATCTCTTCGAACAACTAGGTCATTTATCAGGTTGATAATCTGGGCCATGGTGGCATCGGATCCCTCTTCGCCATTGTCCGGATGCGCAAAATTGATTGGTTTGCCATTTCTCAGCAGTCCTCGGGCCAGCAACAAATTATTGATATAATTTGAAGCGGCGTCCAAGTTATGAGCCTCCATTGATAAAGGGTCAGATGTGTGGTCTTTGCTGATTCCACCTGTTTGTTCACATATCCATCTGTGAGACTATTGTGAATAGTGGCATCCCAAAACAGTGAAAAGTAAACAATTGGACGGCAACTAACAGAAATTCAGTTTTGGTGGTGGAAATGTTAAGAGGTTCACTCACCGCCCACGTGACTACGTGGTACTTTTAGCGTGTAGAAACGCGGTACTCACCACTCCATCAGGCACAACCTCATCAGATTGACTGGATACACATCCACCAACTATCTAATCCATGACCATGTAGCTTAGCTATGGCCATCAAGAGAAAAGCAACCTTGGATGATTTCCTTGGTCAAACTGTCAGCAAGACCACTACCACTACCAAAAGGCTCAGCCTTGGATGGGGAGCATGGGAAAAGTACTACCAACATGGCCGGGATCTGGCCCGGAATGGCAAATATGCAAATGCCATTGAAGTCTTGAGTGAGGTGTGTTGCTCTTGGAACCATGATGAAAGGATTCACTGTGTTATCTTGACACTTGACAAGAGGGGAGAAGAAACATACTAACTGATCCATAGGCCCTACTACAAAAGAATGCAGATTCTATGAAGATCATGGACAGCCGGTCTGCAGTCTACTGTAAGATGGCTTTGTATGAGAAAGCCCTTAGTGATGCAAAGCATATGATCAAAGCTGCTGCTAAGGATGAGCGGGTCAGTGTTCACCCTATGCCCCAACGCTGAGCATGCCTTCCTCTTTTTCCCCTTCGAAGTCATCCTTTTACTGACTTTTTCTTCTTCCTTGTCCTCTCTTCAGGGCTATCTCCGTGCTGGTAAGGCCCTTCTTTTGGATCAAAAACCAGAAAAAGCTCTTGATGTTTATGCATATGCATTGAAAAACCTTGGTGAAGATCATCCACAACGGGAAGTAGGTGCCTCTTTCTTTTTTCTTTTGTCCTGGACTGCGTGGCTCTGTCTTTGTTTTGTCTCATGCTACTGTCATCTCCCAGAGCAGCTGAGTTCCTTGTCATCAAGAACTCTATGTTGCCTTCATCTGGTAATAGAAACAGTCAAAACTCTCCATTCCCTCCTTCTTTCAATACTTTCCTCGTTATGAATTTTATCCTAACAACCCATAGGCAGTAGCAAAGATGCACACCAAACTCACAACCAAAATGTCGTCACTGAAGCAAGACCCGATCTTTGCTCTGAACCATGACTGTTTGTTGGAGGTATTCAAACATGTCCCCTTTCGACAGGTAGTGTAAGTTGCATCGTGCATTGACAAGCTGAAGTCGAAATACTAATAATTATCTGCAGCTCCGCGACTCGCGTATCAAAGGCTTGGCACATTTTTATCAAGGACCATCCGAGTCTGTGGCTTAATATCTCTTTTCGAGGTTCCCGGCCACCAGTAAGCTCTGAAATCGTAAAGGCCTGCATCCGCAACTCTCAGAATAGGGTCAAAACATTGCAGCTTCACAACGTGAGGGACCCTCTGAATGCTGCCCGGCAGGCTTCACAGTGCCCACAGCTTGAACACCTTGACTTAAACCTGCCCCTGACTGAACATCACGTCTTCTATCACTTTCGCCACAAGCACACGCTGAAGACATTGATCCTATCTGAGAAGATACCTTTATCTGACAACATGCTTTGGACCCTGGCCGAACTACCGAACCTTGAGCGCCTAGAGGTGTATCAAGTCGTATGGGTGGGTGAACCTCAAGTGTCAGACGTGGGTACGGTCCCCAATCTCAAAATCCTGACCTTGAACATGAAGCGTACTACTCAGCAACTCGGTTCTCCGGGTTGGTACAAACCCTTCTGGATTCCAGGGAGTGTACCAGCTATGGCTACCATCGATGATCTGCACACGCGAGACACATACTTTGACGTGATTCCAAAGCTTGAAGAACTTCGTTTGGGCGCAGCTTTTGAGCGGGAGCAGCCTGAGTCACGCCTACAGCTCTGCCTTGATGATATCTGCCACCCAAACTTGCGACTCATTCATCTTTCTAATATCACCTTGTACGGTACTTGGGCCTGTCCAGACACCGTAGAGCATCTGTGCATCATTGATTGCGCTAAGCATCCGGCACGTTCTACTAATGCTCCATTGAGGCTCACCGAACTGAAGACTCTGGTTTTGCATCGTCTCGACTGGCTTGATCACGATAACCTTGCGCTCATTCTGGAGCATAATGGTGGATCCCTTGAGACTCTGCAAATCGAACAATGCGACAATTTCTACGCAAACGACATTCTAAATGTTGCATTAGCCAACCCGATGGCTGTCAAGAACGTGAAGAAGCTCCATCTCCATGGAATGAGGCTATATCAACTTGACAACGCAGCTCTCTTCCCACTACTCGACTTAATGCCACATCTGGAGGAACTCCATATACCTAATACCAGTGTGACTGGAACGTTGATCAGGAGAATTTTGGAGAATCGCATGGTCCCAATCGAGCTTCTTAACCTCAGAGGCTGCTCAGAAGTCTCACCTGAAGCGGTTGAGTATGGACGCGCAGGAGGGCTGAAGATTATCAGATACTGAAGGATAACCCCGATATGCTTGGAGCTGGAGATTGGAGCTGGATTATTAGACACTGGAGGGCAACACCGGTGTGAATCAGGAAGGCTTGAGCTGGAGGTTATCAGATACTGAAGCCCAATCAATACAGATGGGTTTGAGATGTGTCGATCAGAATGTTGTAATGATTAATGACTTGTGTCTTCCATTCTTGGCAGCGACTTGTTGGTTTCCTTTTTTCTTTTCTTCTCTTGTTTCATATGTGGCCATCCGATTTGGGCTGACCTGAGCAATTTTCCTCGGGTTGCATGTCCTTAGTGATGAAAGAGGGAGTTGACAACACCCGTGGGAACTAATTATCTGGTCTAATGATGAAAATGACCTGTCCTGAACTTCTACAACTTCAATATCTTGCAGCTAACTGGGATATCGACATCGATCTGGTCCCTTAATCACATCAAAAAGATTAATCGCTGGCATGGATACGCTTTATAGCAGGTGTAGGATCTCGCAATGAACTCAAACACGGAGCGTACAGCGGGCCTAGGTGCCCATACATCTACATAGTAAACGAGTAGCCAAAAAATAAAAACAAGCTTATACGAAATCAAACGCCGCGTTCCTTACACCACCTCTCCACCTCCCTGGCTAGCTTCTCCTTTTGCTCATGAACCTGCTCCATCATAGGGACAATCTGCTTCTTATACGAGGCAATCAGATCCGGTTCCGAATCGTTAAGGGCGGGCCCATCAACAGTCGTCGCAGTTGCTTTGTCCTTGATGTATGTATCGTAGATTTCGATCATGAGATCCATGACTGCTGAGAGTTGATTTGGGAGCCACTAAATATTTATACCAGTTAGCCACTCTTACCAGGGAATAGACGATGACAAGAAACATACCGTAACGATAGGACTACCCCCTGTAGCCGTTGGATGTGCAGTACGACGAATAATGTACTCCCTAGCAAACAACCAATGTCTCCAACGGAAACTGCGTACGTGATCGAGCGTCTTGAGGTAAAGAATAGCGGTTTCATCATCTTGAACCGCAAAGTCCCGGATGTTCAGTTTTTCGGCTGTGTTGGCTACGTACGATAAGAACTCGCGATGAGGGCGAGGACGATAGGCGCGGAATTCGTGGAGGATCTTGGTTAGGGGTGTGTCTGGCATGGGGATTTGGAGGAGGTGGTCTAGGAGAGGGATCTATAATCACACGTTAATGTTGGGTTTTGTGGCCCTAAGTGGAGATGTGGATTAAAAGAGACGTACAATGGCGTCGTTGGCACCACTTTCTCCGCGAAAGTACATGGGATGGTTATCGTTGATACCCTCGTAGATAACTCCATTGGGAAACATGGACTGCGACGTAATTCCGAAGATGAAAACACGGAACGTCAAATAGTCAGCTGGCTTGGAGTTCTTCCACATATCTGTCTTGGTCAGTATCAAGTCGATAATTAGGAATGGGGGCGTAGTGGATCTACCTTCCATAGAAGCTTCAATAACTTCCATAGCCCGAAGTATCTCCCTAAACCCTTCATTGACAGCAGTACGTCGACTATCATGCTCAACGCCATCGAGGATTTGAACTGCTCCATGGATCAAGGGGGCTGTCTCTTTGACCATGTCAACATGCGTCAGGATGAAGCCAGCTTCGGAACTTTTTGGGTCGAGGCCATGTTCGAAGCCGCGGATAAGACGCAGATTGTCGTATTCATAGCCCCTTGAAGGATCTTCAAGGGTGTAGTTGAATAGAGCATAAGAGGCAGCATAGGATAGGAAAGGAGGAAGGTCCAATCTATTACAGTGTTAGAAGAGATAGAGGTATAGGAAGAAAGTTTACTTACATCTCGGCACAACGCCACATAGGTCCAGCAATAGTATGAGGAAGAACTTCCCTTCCCAATCCATACCCACCTTCAGGATTCTTACACCAGTTCTCCCAACATGGCTCAAGGATATATGCCGACGCAACATAGGAGTAATCACGGAAGATGGCAGTCAACATGTAAAGATCCTTCTTCCCATCCTTGGTAAGTACCTTGTCAATCTCATCAGTGAGATCGGGAAATCCCTTGACAGCTTTGCCAAGTTCATAAGTGGCAAGGAGGCCTGGCTTGCCGTCTAGTTTGAGGACGGGCATGCGTTCCAGGAGGTCTGTCAGGGGTTTGAAGACAGGGGGTAGTTCGGTAGGACCAATCTGGTAAGGCATGAAGCCCGAAGCAGTAGTAATTGTGAAGGGGTCTATGGAGTGTGGTAGGGTTGCTGGGTCATGGTTGATGTAGGGGAAGACAGCCTCGGTAGAGGATGGGACAGACTTAAGGATAGTCATGATGAGGTGTGAGACGGAATGGTGTAGGACTATATGTTTATAATGGGTATCTATGCTTGTGGGACAAGAAGGTCAACACTAACGATACCCTTGACACACAAAGAGACAGAGAAGGCCGTAGGCAAGCACCTAGTATCAGAAAGGCTATGAAATAGCTAAGCAGATACACCAAGGCAACCAGGCAATGAGAAAAGTCCTGGAAAAAAAGCGGAAAAAAGGTGCGGCCAAACGCAGAGAGCTTGACAGTGATGAATAACAAGTCAAAATGCAAGTCTCGAGGCGGGAGTCTGACGATCCTTATATATCCAACGAGGCCGGTAGTAATTCCGGCCTCATAGATTACTATTACGAAAGTAGTGATAAGACTGGTGGGACCGCGCGAACCTTTGTTCCACGAGGTATGACGAGCGATAACATGGTTATAAGGCACTAGAAAGGGTATTAAGAGCTTTTCATGTGTTAAAGTGATAAATAGGAGGTCTATATAGAAGTTGATATTCGATTAGATCTATATAGAATGGAATCGGCGCTAGTCCGTTTATGGCTATTGGTTAGATCACCACTCACAGAGCGCCTGCACTGAGGAAAATGGGGATAATGATCAATATATCTGTAGGGAGCACATAAATTTTGACATTGTGTGCTAAAAATCTCATATTAACCCATTTTACCCCAAAATTGGTAAGAATATGTTGAAACTTCGCGGTCATATATATCGAAGCCTCGAAATAAGCAAGACTAAGAGGCGATGTGGTTGGCTGATCCCCCAAACCTTATATCCAGTTAGCGGCTCCATAATGCCAAGAGGCCGGAATACATCCGGCCTCCGATATAGGCTGCTGATAAGCTGGGGACGCCGATGTTGCATTTAACTCTTGCCTGTTGAGAATAATAAGTAGGGCAGAGGGTTAGGGCTTGATAGGTCACACCTATCTATATTGAGATCCAGGCTGCAAAGACGATCTTGATCTATACTCTTCGAATGGAGCTATGTTTATTTGCCTCCAATGTTGGTCTCTCCGTCATCTGGCACGATGTCTTGATTTTCTTAACCTGTTTGGAGTACAAAGATCCAAAGTCGTAGTAGATGCTCATTGTATGGAAAGACTACTCGTTCCTTGGTTACTTCCAAATGCTAGGGGATCATGAAATCTTGCGTCTGACCATGTTTTTCGGGGGGAGCTGTCACTCTGGATCAAAGGTCATAAGCGTACTTGGTTGTCACCGGACTCTTCGACCAGCGCCTTCTACGGAGTATGTTCTACAAATATCAGTGATTGTTGTATGCAATACCAATCCCAAGTTGAGAAGCAAAGCAAATGATATCACAACTATGAATGAGTAGGAATGCAAACACGTCTGCTGCAGGATGGTGGCTTCAGAAATAATAGTACATTGACGGAGATGAAGTCGTGAGTATCAGTATAGAGTGTAATGTACATGATGATATATGCAAGTCAAAGCTACGACAGAAAGACGAGATTAGCACATGGCACCTTCGGTATCAGATTTCAAATATCTCACCTTTCAATGCATCGGATTATATAATACAATGCAAATTCTATAATCTTAATGGCATCCGTCGTAAATCGGTCAACTCCCATGCCCCAATCCACGACTAGTATTATCATTCTGGCCCTCGGAGACATTCTGAATTTTGCGATATTCCTCTTCGAGACGTCGTTGCATTTCAAAATCAGCTTGTCTTTCGCGTTTGATGCGTTGTCTTTCTTCGTCTCGTTCGACACCGGCGTGCATTGCCTATTTGATGCCAATAACGTTAGTATCTGGGATAATTTCTGGGGAAAAGAGAAGTGTTGCGCACCGCTCTGTCTGCTTCTTGTGACCAATGGACAAAGTAAATCATCCCTGCTGTTGCGAGCGTTGTAGCTGCTAGCGTCACTTTGGATGCGCGAGACATACTGAAAATGTTGCTGTATCACAATTCCTATATGTCTATCTGTATCTATAACGAATTCGAGAATTGAACTCAATAACACTTGCAAAATAATAATGCGACTGAATGCGAACTGATCAGACGTTCGGAAATCGCAAATATATATTCAAGGCGGTGAAACATGGCAGAATTGAGATAAGACCCACCCGATAGGTAGCTGCGATTGCCGTTGCCGTTGCTTGGAAGCTCTCGACGACGTCTTCTCCGCTTATTGCCCCTCCAGTACTGAGTTCGCAGCAGGGAAAAGAGGTCAACCGAATATATCCAGAATGGTACGTATTATTGCCCGTATCTGGCAGATTGATCTGTCACATGATGGCAGGTTCACAACCGCTAATCGCATTGCAGTCAGCTCAAAACTCCGCGGGAATCCAGACCCTTCTGGATGTAAGTTGGATACAATTGCGAAGAAAGAGCTTCTTATATCGGGTTATCTAATGCAGTCGACAGGCCGAACGTGAAGCTCAGAAAATTGTTCAACAAGGTCAGTCTTTCTTTGGGATGGTATGAAAACATAGATGTCATTGACTTGGAGTTGATTATAGCTAGAGAGTGTACGTCTTGACCGCATCCTCTGGCAAAGCGACATGACCAGGAGCTCGACTGCCTTCTTGCAGATCACAGAGAGCTAATTTGGAATACCAGACCGAACAAAACGAGTAAAAGAAGCCCGGTCAGAAGCACAACGCGAAATCGACGAGTACAGGAAACAAAAGGAAGAAGAATTCAAGAAATTCGAGGCAGAGGTAGGCTATCCATCATCCAGAAACTCAGCCCTAGTTGTCCTGGATGTTACTAACGTTCCCGTCAATAAAACAGCACTCGAGCGGAAATAAGAAGGCTGAAGAAGAAGCGAACAAAGAAGCCGAAGCCCAACTCGCAGAGATCAAAGTCGCTGGTCAGAAATCCGGCGATAAGGTTATAAAGGATTTGATTAATGCTGTTACTGATGTGAAGCCGGACGTGCCTGAGCAGATTCTCTCTTGATTGTTGTACATACATATATTTATGATTTGATTGTTTCTCAGTTTTGTGATTCTATTATCTGTCTAGACGTGCCTTCACGTCTATTTTATAGTGAACCAGGTGGGGTCTTTTGCTCTTTCTATGCCGTTGAAGTGTTTTGGTAGAAGAATACGGACCCTGAGTTTGCCTGCTTCAAGATAGTGTAGTATCCATGGATAGATTCATCTTCACCAACATTTGAATGAGTAATTATAAGTGGCAGTGACGTAAGCACCGCAGCAATCTCTTGTTCGCGACGTTCAAACCGATAATCATCAGGTCCATTACTGGGAGCACAGCTCAATCGACTCCTTCGTTGTCCGCGAACCCATGGTCCTCGGTCACGAATCATCCGGCGTAGTGAGCAAAGTCGGCTCAAAAGTGACTACCTTAAAAGTCAGCGACCAAGTGGCCATGGAACCCGGTATTCCCTGCCGGCGACGCGAGCCCTACAAATCCGGTAAATATCATTTATGTATCAACATGGCCTTTGCCGCTACGCCGCCGTACGATGGGACATTGACGCGGTATTACAGGTTGCCCGAGGACTTTTGTTACAAACTTCGCGAGAACATCCCCCTCAAGAAAGGAGCGCTGATTGAGCCGTTGGGTGTTGCGGTGCATGTTGTCAAGCAAGCTGGTGTAGTACCGGGAAATTCAGTGGTTGTATTCGGTGCCGGTCCCGTGGGATTATGTACTAAGTATGTACCGAGGCCGGTATGAAGATAACCAGCTATCATGCTATGAGTATATACATCATGCCTATAAACGCTTGCTTTGAAACATAGAAACAAATAGACGCATGTGTCTAACGAAAAATAAGAGCATTAGAAATTTAATAAACTGGTATCAAATCATAAAGAACAGACTTCGAAACAAGAGCAGGCTAATTCGCAATCAAAATTGTGACTGAGTAAACCTCCTCCGTCGCGGCGGCGGACTCAAACTCGAACTCAATATATTGCCAACCCCCGTCGACGACCTCGTCTGTCGCCCAGTACGAGGGACATTCTTCTTCACCCAGCCTGGTCCACGGGGAAGGCCCTGTGATTTCGCGAAATCCTCATCACTGCCTTCATCTGGTGATTCGAGCGGACTAGAAACGGTCAGGTCGACCATGGGGATTGTGTGGTCTTGGGATTCTTCTTCCTGCTGGTGAAAATCTGGGTGGCTGCTGTTGTCGGCTGAGTGTTGGTATGCATCGTCTTCGTCGTCATTATCATTGTCGAGTTCGATGTCTGCATTGTCGTTGATGTCTTGATGAGAGTCGAAGTCAAGAGTGGAAACGAAAGGGGAAGGAGATTTTGGTTTTTCATTATTGCTGTTTTTGCCCTTGTCGTTATCATTCTTCTGATTATCTCTCTTTGGGCTCGATCCAGTATCTGCTCGCTGCTGATCTTGCTCAGGCTGTTTCTCCTTTACAGCAGATGTGTCATTCTTTGTAGCAGTGGACACATGTCCTTTAGCAGACGAATTATTACTACTCGACTGACTGACTGGAGGCAAAGATGCAGCTGACTCCTCAGGGTGAGCCGTAGACTTCGGCTGCTGGCTCGCAGCCTCCGCCTCCATCTTAATCGGCGGAAACTCCTTCTGCGTTGGCGCAGTAGATGCCCACAGAACTTCAATATCCGGAAAATCGGGATCAGATGCGTCGCTCAGATTATCGTCGAGCCAGCTCAAACCAAGATCGGATTTGGTATTGCTACCCTTCTTTTCAATTGGCTTAGGTGTGTATTGGGAGCCTTTATTGGCTTTTTGGTTGCTTTTTAGCATGTTGGTAGAAGAAGGTATATGATCCTCTCGTTTTGATAGACTTGAACGAGTAGGAGGGTCTTGTTGAGCAGAGGGCAGGTTCTTGCACTTAGCTTTAGCTTTACCATTCTTTGTGGCTGCTGCGTCTCGTTCATAGAATGGATTGAGAACAGTGGAATATGCGTCGGAATAGTCGGACAATGGATCGTCAAGGTCGCTCCCATTGTCGAGGGCTACAGGATCAGTGAATGATCGACTGCCAGCTCGTACTGTAGTGCTCAAAAATGATTTGTCGGCTCCTCTTTCGCTTGGTTTGACTCTTTGTCCTGGCTCCTCTTTCACGACTCGTGGAGAAGCATGTCCAGAGGGTGGCACACCTGGTGCTCCTGATAGGGCGTTTGACTTTCCTTCTGCCATAGAGCTGGCCATAGCATGCGCAGCCACATCGTTGTTGTGCCTCTTTGCTGTAGCATCATTTCGGGGTAAGGATACGCCATCGTCCGAGTCGTCACCAGCTTGGCTCCCCGCATTGAACTCGCTATGATCATTCATAACAAAATCATCATCAACGTCCATCTGAAGTCCGGCATCATCCATATCCATTGCCATATTGTCTCCTTCATCCATCGCCTGACTTTCATCAGGGGCATCGTGTTGAGATCCATTCTCAGGATCCTCGCCGTCCTGCTCCTCAGGTCCAATATCGGGGGGACTCGACGCAAATTCACTATTCGAGCCCGAGACCTTAGAATCTGCAACATTCGCGTCACTCTGCATATCTATAGCAGAATCTTTGGGTTTATCGAGCCGTTCTAATATCGGATCCCGTCCAAGCTCGGAGTCGATCGCAGAACGAAAACCCACGTCGTGAACCATGTGAGTAATCTCAAGTCGCGTTTGTGAAGAAACAGCCACAGGAGGAAGGGATGGCAATTCATCATCAGCTTCGGCTGCAGTCACGTCTTCGTCGTCGTTTTCGCCTCCGTCTACGCATGCTGCTTTGTTACCAGCGAAATTGACAGGAACGGATGGAGTAGAAGGAGGATGTATTAATCTATTAAAAACAAGGAATCCCATTTGTGAGCCTAGGTATAGCGAATACATGATGGACGGGCCTGTCATGTTAGGGTAATAGCAAGAAAAGGTGTCGCTATGATAACACCTTCTCGGAGAAAAAAGAAAGGTAATAGGAAAAGAGTAAAAAAGAAATCAATTAACTGACAGGCTTGTTTCGTTCTGATCGCCATTCGCCAAACTCTCCTCCTTTTGGCTCTGATCAGAAGTCTTAACAACAGCCGCCTGGATCATCTTCGGTTCTATTAGATCCGTAAACGACACGCTTCGAATCCCGTCATCCTCGACTTCGTCGTTGTCATCGTTGGGCATCTCGAATCCGGAGTATGTACGTACGCCGTCTCCGTCCACCACGACCTGGTTACGAACTTCTCGATAGCGCTTCGCGAGTAGAAGGTCTAGAGTACCGTTATCATGGATTTTGTGCACCTTCGCAACTTTGTAGTCAGATATTTTTGGTTGCCAGTTAGTCGCCTTTGACATATCTAGATGCTTGAAAGCAATGATGGAGCCGACTGTTACTTTATCTTCAGTCTGGATAGGCAAGGCGTCAGGATCGCTTGGTAGTTCGGGTAGGTCGTCTGCTGCATCCTCTTTTGAAGTGTTCGCCTGATCCTTCTTTTCTGTTATTGTAGGTTGATCATCGTAGTTCAACGTGACACCCCCGTCTGCATCCTGATAGCTATCGTAAGCGTCCTCTTCCTGCCAGTCACGTTGTTTGCGTTTCTTGTTCTTTTTACCGCCGTTCTTGCGTTGCCGAATATGGTAACATGCATCATGATCCCATCGTTGTTTAAAAGGGAATGGAGGAGCCGTGAGTTCAATGTCATCATAGACACATTCCGTTGCGCTGAGGACAATCTTCTGTTGCCAGCTCTCATCAATATTATCCTTCTCAACTCCATTCTCAACAGGTGCTTCCGCGGGTTTCTCAGGTGCAGTGTGCTCTATGCGCGATTCATCCAGCTTAGTACGTAGAGTATCTTCATCTTCTTTATTCTTGGGCGTCCGAACACCCAATGACCCAAAGAGGAGACGTTTGGTGCTCGAGAGATCAAGCTTCCTTCTTTTGGCTTCATTTGGACTTGTCTTGGTTTCCTCATCGACCCCATTCTTTTCAGGAGATGCTACTGGTAAAGCTTTCGCAGCCGCCGGGCCCTCTTTGACTTTTTCCACTGACTCTTGGTTATCGACTTTCTCTTTTCCATTCCTGTACCGTGGTGGGATGTTCTCCTTCTCAGAATGACCATCAACGTCAACTCCACCCGACGCCAAGTACCGAAGCAACTGCTGTCTCTTAATTTCGATTTCCGATTGCTCTTTTGGCCTCGTTTCACGCTTATCCACCCCAAGATCTGTCACTTCCGTGAGCGGTCTCTTGCCATGTGTCGCCTCCCAGTTTCTCAGGTCGTTGAAATTGGCTTCTGGTGGTAACTCTCCAAGGCTTTTCAGCTTCTGCAGCCGGGACCGAAGTTTCTTGCGACGGTTGCTATTCCTAGTTTTCCTGGAACCTTCGCCGGGTGGAGTAAATACGATTGCTTTTGACTTTTGCTGTTCCGGAGCTTCTTCGTCTTCTGACTCAAACTCAGACTCTTCGGAAATGGATGACTCATCGCTCATGTCGGCGCCAGAATCTTCGGCAGAAAAGTCTTCGTCGCTTGACTCATCACCTGACTCTATACTACTGTCAGGGGTATTACTGGAGACTGCAGAGCTTGCATGAGACAGCTTGTCTGATCCTGAGTCATTTCCCTCCGACAACCGGCTTGTGAGATTCGATATATCGGCCTCGAAATGGACACTCTTGGTCGACTTTGCAGAAGCTTCGCCATCCTGTCCTCGAGCGAGATTTGTACGTGGTGTAGATACAACCGACAGACGTGCCGGGCTGCTGGTAGGTAGTAAATCTCGATGCGCCATCCGCGACATACGACCTGCACGGGTTGCACGAAATCGTTGGAAATCGGGGCTCTCAAGGAGCGCTTCGGCTTCGGCATTTGCTTCGGCCCATAACGACTTTATTTCCGCGTCTAGCTCATCGGCCTCCTCATAATCCATATCATCATCGTCGTCGTCGTCGCCATCGCCATCGTCAAAAAGATTTGTACGATGTCTGATAACCGTTCCCTGATCGGAGGCAGCATCATACGGCGTCAAGCGATTCTCATATGGCCCCGCTGTGAATGTTTGAAGTTCATCATTACCATCTTCATCCTGAAGATTACCAGTCCAGCTTGACAGTGTTGTCCTCCGTCTTTTCCGTGGCGGGATTCTAATTGGAGGTCTGGAAGAGTAAGACCTCTGAAGGTAAGGCCTCCCAAACGGTACCCCGTCAATCAACCGTCTACCATCTGTTGAGACTTGAAGACGGCCTGAAAGTCTTCGTGCGCGAATATCATCCACGCTTAGGGAGCGAATCCTAGAATAAACAAGTCAGGAAATAGAACCATCACGTCTCATGACCGGACTGGTGTGTAACTTACACAACCTCATCACCATCCCTCAATAAACCATTTACATTCATGAAATGTAAACACTCAAACCCATTAACTTCAACAACATAATCTTCCAAACCCCACTGACCGCCAAGGTCTTCGTTCTCCCCTACTGAGCCCACGGAAGTTTCGAGAGGTACGACTTCATTGACATCCTCTAGTAACTGGGCGACGGTGCATCCTCCATTACCATATGCCGTGTTTGGTTGTCGTGTTGAAGTAACGGCGGAAGATGTGGTATCAATCAGATGCGAACTGCTTTGAGAGCGGACGGTCCATAGTATGCGCGTCGCGGGGAGGCCGTGTCGGAGAATATTGAGTTGTAGACGCATGGTTGATTCGTTCGATCGCTTGTCTGCGTCGAAATAGTCTCTGGCAACGACTCACTTAGTCATTTGACTCCAGCTCCTCAGATCGACTAGACAGAAAGCGCGAGCAGAAGGTTCGTAGTCCGTCAGCCTTGTCGCTTTGCTGCCTTATACATGCGCAAACGCTGACAACACCAGAAGTCAAACACCGCAAAACAAGCAAATGTAAATTGAATTTTGATTCGTATTACGGCATATTCTCAATGTCAAGAATATGGTAATACTACGAGTGTTCGTTTCGTGTCTCGCCATGAGCGTCTCGCGGAAGTGGGTTTTTTCTGCGGAGTTGCGGGTTTAGGCGCCAAAGTCGAAGCTTGGTGATTGGCTGGGATATGCCAGTTTGGAGTTCGGTCGATGGTAGACTCGAGGCTTGCTCGATTAGGAAATCATAGATGATAACGTAGAGATTTATGGTTTCAAGCTTTTGGATAATTTCTAGAAGAATATTGGATTGATATATGCTATTGTCATGACAAACTCCATAAATATGCAATGCGTATCAATATAGTCCCAAAACACCCAACAAGGAAGAAGTATGAGAAGAGTATAAACTCCAAAGTTATGAGAAGTGGAGACTTTTTTGGGTATGATTCAAGGCTATGAAGGATTATTACCCTGTGTCTGACTCGAATTCGGCACTGGTCGTCGATTAGGTATGCCCGTACTTATTACTCGACGAGGTTGAGGTGTTTGTGAGGTTGGGAATGTTGGGAATGTTTGCGGTGGTTGTTGAGAGTGCTGCTGTGTTCCACTTGCTGGGTTATCATTATATGTGCTGTTGTTGTTCGGATTAGTCTGTGTCTGATCAGACGTTTTACCTTCAAAAACGCTATCTGCATATGATATAGGTCGTAATCGGGGTGATTGGGGTAGCATATCGATGGATTCGGAGGAGTCACGGGAAAACGAGCGCGTAATTTCTCCTCCATCTTCGTCCCCTTCGTGATTGAAGTGGTGATCATCCTCATTATGACCGTTATGGGAATCAGGGAATGGCATTTTGGTGTCACCTGAAATATTACGGTTTCCTTGGAAAGCCGGTGCAGGGGTGTGATGATATTCTCCGCGTGGGCCATCAATGGGACTGATCAGTTCGGCCATTGCGTCCTCGTAACTTGGTGGCGCATCGTCGTCTCCGACATTGTTGACGTGAGAGTCTAGTTCGGCTGGTTGATTGGTAGATGGTCGGGGCGGTTGTGGTGGAGGGTTATCATCATCGTATTTCGATTTTTGCTCCAATTGAGTCTCTCTCAATTTCATGTTGGCGGTCATGGCTTCTAGGAGTTCTGGTGGTGGACGAATACCAGAGTATACTTTTACGGCCAGTCGTAGAGGTACAACGATGATTTGAGGCTGTTTTCTCCGGTTAGTTGACAGTTATCCCGTAGTTGGACGAGATCCTTACCATCGTTCTTCCTGCAGGTCCATGTGATAAGCCCACCCGTACTTCAAGCTCATAATGCCGAGAAATATTGCACGTCTCAAATGTGGGCGCAACGTTCGGCGGCAATGGGAGTTGATTCCATAGGCTTGCGTCAACCGCCCACTCTTTTCCCATTGGATCCGATGCTGGGCCAATGAGTACATTCATATTGCTGCGACTTATTATCAGAGTGCTAAGCGGCTCTGTACGCACGAGCTCATGGGCTCTGATATTAGTATAACTAATCAGTTCAATCTGAAGTAGTTGAAGAAACATCGGTTCCGTGGTAGGAGATTTCTTAGTGACGATGATCCGTAACGGTATAGGTTGATTGCAGGTCAGAATTGGTGGATTGGGTAATCTTGCGTCGACGGACACTCGTACGGGATCCGCGGTCGACAGGGGAACAAGAGGCGTAGATGATTGTTTGCGAAAGAGTCCACCCTTTTTCACAGCTGGTGGGAATCCTGTTCGCATGAATTCGTGCTGGCGTCTGGCGTAGGTCTCTTCATTTGGGTTACCGTTCCTTGGAGGCTCAATGGGGAGGAAATTGAATCCTGCAATCTGTGCAACCTTTAGTAGTTAAACATATGGAAGCCACTTGTTTTACCCACCGATCGAATGTTCTCCTTGAAGAACTGAGGCCGAACAACAGTTGTTTTCACATAATATTTGATCTCTGCTTCGCCCGGAAAAGTACTCAATGAAGGAGGTAAGGTCTTTTTGACATGTGCATAGGTATCTCGTGCCACTTCGACTCGCAAACCGACCATACTGAGATTTGTCATCATCGAATTCTGATTGCTGCAGGCATTGTTGAACGGGAACTGCAAAGCTTGTCATCAGCGGCGTCCTCCATCAGAAATGTTTTGTCGAATATACCTTGAATTCAAACGGATATTCATAAACACCGGGTGCCAACGTAAAAGCAGCATTGGGAGAGCTATGTTGAGCGATATCCGGGCTTGGAAAGACTGCTTTGACTTTGTATAATATCTACACATATTTGAATATTAGTAACTAGACCTCTAAACTAATAAGAATAACCAACCTTATGGACTTCTATCTCAGTTTTCTTCTTGTTCTGGTCATTGCGCGGAGCCGACAATCGCGTCCGACTTTCTCCTTCAAGCTTGACATGTATCGCGCTAATAGCGGTATCGGTATGTAGCTGCAATATCACTCGTCCAGTGATATGATCTAGGTTCGTGAAATGACTATGCGGTTTGTCCAGTTTGATGGTTGCTGCCATTGTTCAAACGTACGGTATGGCGAACGGCAAGCGGCGGAGGGGTGAGGAATGAAGGAATAAAACAGCGTCTGGGCATCACATCTGATAGTTCAGAAAAGACAAGCAAATATATACAAGAAAAGTCGTTGTAGCCTAGTTTCCAGTCGAATTAGCTCTAGTAGTAGTGTCTAGCTGATGGTGAATTGACACTTATTGACAAGGGTAAGTTTGGATGAATGACGTTTTGTTGTTTTTTGGCTGGGTGGATGCTCCGCGGGGCCGGAGTCATGCCGATTTGGACGTCTCGCTGATGTCCGCAACACTACTACCATAATATACATGCATTTCGTAGCTGCTTTCTATATATTGTCTAGTTGTGATTGGTATGTGGCTTCGCTCCTGGATCATGCAGGTTTGGGAGCAGCAGCGGTAGGTTCGACTAACGTATTGGATGATGGTTATGTTGTTGCCTTGATGCCTGCAATCTAAGCCACTCTATAAGATACCCCTGAGTAACTGAGTTTGACCTGGATGAGGCTGACGACTTGCTATACGGTCTCAATTCTTGTTTTGAGCTCAATTGACCTGCATGCAATATATACAAGATTCTGATATGTGATGAATAATATACATGTGTTGTACAGATGCGTTATAGACCCTCCTTTGCCAACATATCTATAACGAGTTAGCAGTCAATCCACTGTGAAGAAACAGATCTCCACAAACCTGCAATATCTAGATAGAAAGCAATGGCATTGAATCTGATAAAATGTCAGCCCAGTTACATCACTCGGGAGATGATACTCACTTCCTCTTATTCCCTGTCAACTCACCCAGCATCCACTGGATGCGATTGGACCAGTTTATCAAGTCCAGATGACTCACACCCACAAGCGTACCTTTATAGCCCGAGTCACCGCCCCATTTACTGCTAGCAACACTGACGAGGCCGTCATTAGGACCTTCGACCTCTTCCAGTATGCGATGAAACGGTCGGAAGATGTTGAACAGGCCTGGTTGGAACATTGCGCCGTAGGAGAAGTACCTGATAAATTAGTCACTTCCATGTTTGCCAACATAGACGAACATACCGGACATCCTCGACATCTGGCACATTAGGGTTGAACTCGTCCGCGAGATATTTCCGTGTTAATTGGTTGAATGCCTGTGCTTCGGAAGTTATCCGGTCGACAGATTTTGAGAGCTTGCGCAGTCGAGTTACTTGACTCGTTAGTGGTTAGCCAGATATTGCAGTTCGTTAGGTAACGAACAAATAATACGTACCATGGGCGTCAACTCGCTCCATGAAGTGGTCGGCAATCACGGATCCTTCAGAACATGAGTATTTAGCAGATACAACAAGACAAGTATCTCACCTCGATGCGGGGTAGCAATGGTTGTCAAAGACCGGACTTTGAATTCTGTCGGCCTCAGTCTGCTCACCATATACCGGGAGTCGAGCCCTCTGGTTGATCAGTATTTCACTATGTCTCGGAAGGAGGTTGACTCACCCCTGTACACAAGTCAGCAAAATCCATGAAGTGAAAAATATCCATACTCACCATACTATGTCTGTATGACATTCAAGTTTAGCCAAGTTCACCATCCATAGAGATCAAACTTACGCAATGATATTCACATCCTGCCCGTTGGCCTCCGCAGCAATATCCTCAACCAAAGCCTCGGCTCGCTTCTCAATTGAGCCATAAGGCGGCACAGTCGTCGTAATCACCTTGATCCCTTTCATATTCAAGGCATTCTTGATACCATGCCAATACTCAATCGGCGGGAGAAGGTCTCCCGCGAGTTTGAGTTCGGCGAACCCTAACAAACCATGGGCAAGGACAATTGCATTTTTGGGACGTTCTACCTTTGTTAGTATTATTTAGGTAGAGAAAGGTTAAGGGGAATACCGTAGTCTTCTTGTATATGGGCGAATTTGTCCTCAATTAATTGACCCAAGCTGGAGAAGCGCGGGTCAGTCTTATCGCCGCGGACATGTTTGGGATACGATGTAGAAAAGGTGCGGACAGAGAGTCTCAGTGCAGTACTCAATCTGGCTGGGTTATAGGCTGCCCTCATAGCAACCACGGTGGTCTCAGTGTTGGCTGATACTTTTGTAGTTCCAGTCTTTTGGAAGGAACTGGTCAATGTTGCCCTGGTGCCTGATCCATAAGGTGTCAATCCACTTGTCGGATTAATAAACGACGGTCTCCGATTGGCTGAATGGAGAGCTCTCTCATTACGACGTCATTGCATGCCTTAACAAGTAACCATACAAACAAGGCATCGATAACCCTAAGCATTACTTGTTAAAAGACGTTTACATCGTCAGTTCATAGATCAATCATTCATCAGCAATTCCTCTACTGTTGTCAAATAGACAGTGCCATTGGACCAGGCTGACATAGACTGGTCATGATTCGAGTACCCCGCTTGCACTCTTTTAACGTCTATACTCGAACTAGTCCCCCGTTACCCAATCGCCGTTTAGGAAGTCGTCATCATCCCGCTGTCTACGCGGCCCCTCTCTTCTTGTCCTCAACGGCATCCTATTCAACACGTTCTTCGTCCTGCTGTAAGTGTAGGCCACGCTGCTGTCTATCAGGAAAAGGGACTTGCCGTTGTTGTCGTTCGTCATCGTCATTATCAACATCATCGTGGATATCCCGCTACAATACATCTACACAACTGTTCAATAACAACTCAACCCGGCAATTCTCAACGTCAATCACAATGGCTACAGAATACAAACTCAAAGACATCAAGTCCCTTCGGGACATCCCAAACCTGGAAAAAGTCGAATCCGAGGTGGAAGGTGTGCAGGATGGAAAGGTGCTTGTTGTCAGGCTAGACGATAAGTTTCATGCTATCAGTCCACGGTGCACTCATTACGGTGCACCATTAAAGTTGGGTGTTGTTGCACCAGATGGTCGAATTACATGTCCCTGGCATGGAGGTGCGTTCATCCTTACTATCAGTATTAGATGATAGGAAGTACTGATGGATATAGCCTGCTTCACCGTCGCGACTGGTGAAATCGAAGATGCACCTGCACCAAACCGTCTAAACACATTCGAAGTCTACGAAAAGGAGGGCGCAGTATACATAAAGGGTGAAGAAGGTGCTATTAAAACAGGACAACGAGACCCCAACCTCAAATGCTCAGCTTCTACCGATGAGAAAGTCGTCGTTGTCGGAGGGTAAGTCATTCCCCCTGAAGATCTGCACCAAATACTAAAAAACAAACAGTGGAAGCGGTTCCTTTGGCACAGTCCAGACACTTCGTGAACTCAACTTCAAAGGCAGCGTAACCCTAATCACCAAAGAACCCAACCTCCCCTTGGACCGCACCAAGCTATCCAAAGCATTGATCGCAGATGCATCCAAGATTGAGATTCGTCCTGCAGAATGGTACTCCAACGCCGGTATTGACATTGTCCACGACGAAGTCACCGGCGTTGATTTCAATGCAAAGTCCGTGACCACCCACTCCGGAAAGACATACCCATACACCAAACTCGTTTTGGCCACAGGCGGTGTTCCTCGCTCGCTACCATTAGAAGGATTCAAAGATCTAGGGAATATCTTCCGACTCCGTTTTGTTACAGACGTACAAAACATTCTCGGCGCATTGGGCGAAGAAAAGAAGAAAGTAGTGATTATCGGCAGTTCATTCATCGGCATGGAAATCGGTAATGCACTCTCCAAAAACCACGAAGTCAGCATCGTGGGCATGGAAAAGGCACCCCTTGAAAGAGTGATGGGCGAACAAGTCGGCAAAATCTTCCAGGGTCTCCTCGAAAAATCTGGCGTGAAATTCTACATGAATGCAAGCGTCGACAAGGCTACCCCTTCCCCTGCCAGTCCCGATAAAGTCGGCGCCGTCCATCTCAAGGACGGCACCGTCCTACACGCGGATGTAGTCATACTCGGCATCGGTGTGAAACCCGCCACAGACTTTCTAGCCAACAACCCATCCCTCCCCCTGGAAAAGGACGGCTCAATCCGGACCGACGAAACCTTCTCCGTCCCCTCGTTAAACGGAGACGTCTATGCAATCGGCGACATAGCAACATATACCTACCACGGCCCCGGTTCCGAGCCCGAAACAGGCTCTCCGGTACGCATTGAGCATTGGAATGTAGCTCAAAACGCCGGTCGAGCCGTAGCACGCTCAATCGTCAATAAACCCTCTAGCCCACGCAAACAACACAAAGCCTTCATTCCGGTCTTCTGGTCCGCCCTAGGCCAACAATTACGCTACTGCGGCAACACCATGGCCTCAAATGGATTCGACTCGTTGGTACTTAAGGGGGAGCCTGAGAACGCCAAGTTTGCGGCGTATTATGCAAAGGGGGATACGATTGTAGCTGTTGCGACGATGGGGATGGATCCGATTATGGTGAAAGCGGCGGAGTTGATGAGGAGGGGGAATATGCCGAAAAAGGCGGAGATTGAGCGTGGTGTCGATTTATTGAAGGTTGATGTGCCGGGGAGGGTGGTTATTTAAATTGATTAGTCTATGATAAGGATGCTTAAATTGGTAATTGGTCATATATATATATTTCCTCCCACCATACAGACATATAGATATAAACATAAAGTAAAGAACGATAAGGGGTATCACCAACTGAAAACCACAATATAAACAAGGAAATAATAACGACTGTATAAACACGACCTAGAGAGAGAAATCACTCTTTCAAACTCTCATCCAACAACTCCCTATCCAAAACATCAGCATGAATAACCACATTCTTCGCCGGAAGAGCAGTCGAAGATACGAAACCAGGTATAGGCCCTTTCTGATTAATTCCAAAGCCTCGCATTACCGGTTTTGAGTGTGGACGTGTTTTGGTTTGCGTTGTTGTGGTGGAAGTAGTGGCAGTATCGGATGATGATATACTCGCTGCATCTGATTGCTGAGCTTGGTGGATGAGATGGTGACTATTCGTCCAGCTTGAAAATGATGATGATGATGATGATGATGATGTAGCTGGGGTAGGCGCAATGCCCCATTTACCCATAACCCATCCTCCGACTTTGCGGGTTATTGTTGTTGGTTTTGTGTTGGTCGGGATTGGGGTGGATGCAGTGTTCGATGGTGGAGTGTTTGTAGTCTCTGGATTGATAGCAGAAATACTACTCTTTGCTGCTACGCGAGCAAGTAAGGAATGCGATGATTTCTGTTGACTGCTTGTCGAGAGAATAGTTGTTTTATCGGCTGTGATATTTGTAGTCGATATGACAGGAGATGAAATCTCAGTTGCGACTGTGACGACGCGCTGCGGCGGGCGACGAGGGAGGAAGTATCTCGATTCAAAACCGGCAAGTAACTGGGAAGGTCGATCACGGAGGGTATGGATATCCATGCCAGAGACAGAGAGAAGACTCTCGTAAGATGCCGATTTGCGTAATGTATGATGCTGTTGCATTGGATCGAAGGTGGTCTCATCGAATACGTTATTAATAATGGACGGACCTGGTGCGTCTCCTGTTTGTTCCTCTTTCGCGGGCTGGTTATCAGATTTATCGGTGACATCCTCCTGTTCTTCAGGTATGGCAGGAGGAAGCCACATCTCATCACTAGTCTTTGTAGGTTGCTCAAAAATATCCTCATCACCATCAAGCATATCAAACTTGTCGTTCTCACCGAAATCAGAGTCACCTGCGAGAGACATCCCACTAGGCATGGAAAACGACCGCGAAGAAGCATCTGACATGCGCTTACCCCTCCACATTGGTCGTTTCGGTGACATTAACATAGCAGGACTTTCCGGACTGGATGGTCTTGACAATTCGCTTTGATCGACAACATCAAAAATTGAAGACGGCTGATACGCCGAAATTGGAGAACTGGCCAGTGACGATACTCCAGATGGATGAACAGAATACCGCTGTGATGACGACGGAGGAATTGAGACGGACGTCTGGGACATGATTGTCGATACAGAAGATGATGAGGGATGTGCATGGTGATATGATGAAGGCGATCTAGGACTATGCATTCCCGACGCCATTAAAGGAGGTCGTCTCTTCTTCGCACGCCGTATAGGTTGTTTCTCTTTCTTGGAACTGACCGACGACGAAGGCGAATGATAATGATGATGGACATGAAACTCCTGAGAAATCGGACGAGACTCCTTTGCATTGAGTTCTTGATCCAGCCGCGACGCGTTCTGTTGCGGTTGCTCCGAATCGTTTTCAACAGGTTGATGATGATGATGATGCAGAATCTGCTCCCGCAGGTTCTCAACTTCCTGATTCGAACTCTCCAATAACTCCCGCAACTCGACAATACCCATCTGCAAATTCGCGTTATCCTGAAGTATATCACGCACAAACTTGGATACAACCGGCGTCGTCGCATTGCGATTACTATTACGATCCATAACCGCCGACGCAGCAGCAGCACCCTTGAGTCGACCAGCAGCACTATCCAACTCCCTCTCAACAGCGCGTCTCCGTTCCATACGCTCAATGATCTGCGCATGTTCCTCCCTCTCCATCCTCGCCTCATACTCAAGCCGATCTAACTGATCCTGTAGATCTCTCAACGTCGTCTCGGCCTTCTTCCACCTCTGCACCGCCGATTTTTCGTCTTCTTGCGTCAGGATGAGCTGTTGCTGTAATTCCATCTGCTCCGCCTCCATGGCATTCAACTGAATCTCCAAATCTGCCGCCCGCGCCGCCGAAGCCGCCAACGCTCTCATTTCGAGTTGAGCTTGCTGCAACCGATCAGCCAGAGATCTAATCTCGTTGTCCGAGGTAGCAACGGCATTGTTGAGTGTTTCCAGCTGTTCAAGTAAGTGACGATTCTCCTCGACTATGCGCGCATTCGCAGATTGGATTTCTCGCTTGTCGCGTTCTAGTCGCTCCATTTCGAGGAGCATGCGGTTTCGGTCTGCTTCGGCGTCGGAGACGTACGTCTCGTGCCGTTGGAGGAGGGCCTGGAGGGAGAAGGTTAGCGACATCTTTTATTTCTCAACCATAGATGCGATCGAGCTGGAAATCGACAACGGTGTAATATTGTTTGAAGCAAAAGCAGAAAAAGTCGGCATACCTGCCCCAATCTCGCCGCGGTCTCTAAATCCTTCTCCAAATCGCCCAAAGCCACATTGTTATGCTTGAGGTATGCACAATCCCGTCTACCACAGCAGCACTGCAGTGTATCAGAGATAGGACTACCAGTATTCCTGGTAGAATAAGGAATAATCACATTCCCACCCGCAAGTCTGTTGGGTGTAGGTGGAATGTGCGTGGAGGTAATAGTAGTAAGATTTGCGGTCAGATGATTAGTGCGAGTAGCACTAGTTCGGCCATGCTGCATCCCCTCATCTGCTTGGTCACTGTTGTTGGCATTCTTGTTGTCGTGGTTCTGCAGGTCCATCATGGAGACCCTGTATGTCGTGTCTCCTTTTCTTGACCTTCCCCTCTTCTGTATCCCCTCGAGATTGAACTACGAGGGGACTTAGATTGTTCCTCTTCTTTCTTTCCTTCAGGTCACTTCATCCGTATAACACAGTTGATCTGGCGAACAGCGGAAATTAAACTCCAAGAACGAGTTAGCACAGTCAAGAATGTGGAATGTAACACCTTTTTTAGTGAAATTTTAGTAAAAATACCATCTGATACCAGAAATCAGACCAAATTCACGGGGCTGGGCCTGTACCGTTACCGTATTGATACCTATGACGCCATAAGATTCAGGCACCCGCCAGCTGGCATGAAGCTAGCCTGTTAAGGACTAGCGTATATACAGCTGTCTTGTGAACTGCTTGCTTACATAATGTATCTTTACAGATTTAGTTAAACGTAGTTTGAGAAAGAAAAGTCAACGACGATGAAGAAATAAATAATAATAAATATTAAAACAACCTAATCGATCAGCGTCAGATTCGAATGCGACTTCCCAAACACCTTCTTGCGTTCCAGCCCAGTGCTCACAAGCTACGGATTCATTAGAAGGTCGGTTCGGAGATTAATGAATGCTCCCGTACCGCCCTCTTCACTCAGTTCATTTAATAGGACTTCAGTCTGCGAGTAAAGGGTTTCCAGGGCTGCAGTTGATGATTTTCCGAGGGAGACTATTCTCGTTAGTATTTTGTAGATCAAATTGGCGGCGAAGAGACGTACTTAATATGGCGGCATTCAGATCATCGGCCACCGCAATACGTCCCGATGCATCCAGATAATGCCCGTGGACTGAAGATCGAGGATCCGGGTAAGCGACCAACGAGAATATATCGTCGAGATATTTCTTGTCGCCTCCGTATTCATCCGATGGGTAATCCATGCGTAGTTGTTGTCCATATTGCACGGCCTCTGTTAATAGTTCATGGAACTTGGTGGTATCATGTACCTTGGCAGTGGACGTGGGCACTTCAGTATCCATTCCTTCACCGTCAGAG
Organism: Talaromyces stipitatus ATCC 10500; assembly: GCF_000003125.1. Taxonomy (NCBI): domain Eukaryota; kingdom Fungi; phylum Ascomycota; class Eurotiomycetes; order Eurotiales; family Trichocomaceae; genus Talaromyces; species Talaromyces stipitatus. The sequence goes on along the minus strand of NW_002990121.1, from coordinate 1,725,818 downwards.
TAACGGTCATCAACGTCCATCGCTTCTTCCGCTCCATCCCTTTCTCGCTCAGCTGCCGCGGCATTCGAGGAGTCGCTGCATTTGCACATCATCTCCAGAAACTTTCGGCATCGTAGTTTGAAGAGAATATGAGGGTTGTCTTGCAAGATCTTGGGAAAGTACGCATTTGTATACTTTAATGCCCTATCAATATCTCCTTCGAGAATGGCGGCGCGGATTTCTAATTTTCGTTAGAAACAGTTAATGTACTTTGAAGGCATAGTACTTACTCTGCCGATTTGCTGTGTCAATATCTTCTCCCGGTTCATGCTCATACAATGACCGCGGCTGTCCATTATCCAGAGCAACAGACTCTTGACGCACTTCTTCCGCAAACGCGCGAGCAGTCTCGTAATAGCCTTCTTGAGTGAGAAACTGAGCCACCAGTTCCTGTAAAAGCCTGTCTTCGTCCAATGGAGGCTGAAGATTGGCAGTACTTGTTTGTTTGATTTCAGAAACGACGGCAAGTTTCTCTTTCTACAAATTGTTTAAGTCTTTCTATTCATGGCTCAAATATGAGGAGAACGCACCTTGACCATCCCGTCGATATCGTACATGAACGGCTGTTGACCGAAATTGACCCTCACATGCATGCCATTGTGTCTCTTCATACCAATAGAAGGGTAAAAAGCTATATTCTTGGAGTTCTGCAGGTCCTTGAATGCGATGCCTGTGACTGTCAGCTATCCACTTCTTAAGTGTTATAGATAGAAGAACGCACCGACTAATATTCCATTCTTGGTAAAAAAGGCACTGCCCGTTGTGAAGTTGACTCCACAGCCAATAGTATCATTAACACCAAAGGTAGGACCAAACGGACGACCCTGACCCTGACCCTCGCCGATAAAGGCTTTTCCGTCGTCTCCGTGGTACGCCCATGAATCGTTATCCCAGCCAGGTAATCGTTCTAGCGAGGCATTCTTTGATGAGAAACCGACGGCAATCACCCTAGACTTGAGTTAGTTCGACCCTGATAATCAGCAGAAAATAAACGTACGCATCCTTAGGTTTGACTAGTATGGTGGCTTCGTAGTAGTATATCCCACCCTCACGAGGCATCGGATAATCCGCCCGTACAGAAGCCGCCTCATGGTCTGGTTTGTGCACATGGCCCATATAGCGTACCTCCATTCCATCGTTGGTCAAATCCAGTCCTTCATGTCTATCATTCTCGTTCCAGCGAGATGGTAGAGGACTCGGTTTATCTTCTGATGCCGCCGCAGTAGAAGGAGCAGCAGCAGCAGCAGGAGTAGTAGTAGTGACGGCAGGCTCCTTCTCGACTATATCGTACGTCATCCCACGATGCGAAGGTGCCATACGGTAAAGGTTGACATGACTCGACGATGCGGAGAGGGATGGCTGTTGCTGTTGTTGCAGATGTGTAGATGACTGTTCGCGTTGAGCAGCAGCTAGCTTTGAGCGTCGGGCGGCTTCTAGTCGAGCCACATATCGCGAGTTTCGGAGGTAGGACGGGACAAAGAAGGAAGGATCCCGAAAGGGAGATGATGATTGTGATGGGGAAGAAGCAGATGACAATAATACTGCTGGTAGACCTGAACCGGCGCCTACAGCATTTGTAGGAGTTGTCGTTGCAGCCCCGGCGTATTCTGGGATATTGGCGAACTGCCGAGAGTAAGAAGGAAGGCCACTGGACCTCCTCCAGCTGGCGCTCGGAGCGCCGAAGTTCATCTGCATGTCTGCATCCGTGGCAGGGACAGAGGTGGAATCGCGGCGGATGGATGTCGTTGTCTGTAGCTGCGGGGGATGATGATGATGAGAGGTGGTTGTAGATGAAGTAGTGGCGGCGGCGGCGGTAGTAGAACTGGTAGTGTCCGCGGTGGAATATTCCGGGTAGTCAGGTAGATAAGGAATCAGACGATGGACGAAAGTTGGTGAAGTGTTGTAGTCGTTGGCAGTGACTGAAGCATAGCGACGAGGAGCGGTTGGCATTGTAGAGCTCCACTGCGGATCGATCACTGGACTAGACTACGTACTTGACCTCGCTCTTCGCTTGTATGAATTATGCCCACCGGTACTGACAAGGATGCAGTCAAGTATGTGATAATATATATACTCACATAGTACTGCACTAATCACTTGTCCGGATAAACAGGAAATCCCGCGTTGTTACAGCCGAGTGACTCGCGTGATCCGGCAATGATTGCCTTGATTAAAAGGAAGAAAACGAAGAATACGAATAATACTTGACAAGTTGACAGAATAGATTCATCAATCACACACACACACACACACACATGCTAAGTGCTAAGCATACATGAATATCTAACCAACTATGGACCGCCGTCCGAGAGCCTGGAAGTAGGTATCAGTGCATATGGTGATGCGGGGAAATCTGGGAGGTTCTCAGTGCGACATTTTGACTCTACTCTGGATCAGCAACGTGCACAATAGCCTTGCCGAAGTTTTTGCCTTCCAACATGTTTACAAAGGCTGTTCCAGCCTTGTCGATTCCGGTGTCGATGTGTTCCTTGGACTTGATGCTGCCTTCGACGAGCCACTACCCCCGTCACCTAGTCAGATGGCTCGTGTAAAATTGATGAGATAAACTAACCTTTGAGACACGCTCGTTTCGCTCCTTTACATATTTAGGACCGAAATCGGGGTCACTAACCAAGAATCCCTGGAATCGGATTCGTTTGGGGACAATGTACGTGAGATTTTTGACGCCGTATCGGTCCTCTATTAGCTTGTCAGCACTATCCCCTGGATAAACGAAGAGAGACTCACCAGGAGGTACACTATATTGCGATACCATTCCACACGCAACTACACAATCAGCACGTTCCTCAACCAGCAGCAAAACAAAAAAGAAAGGAAAAAAAAAAGGCCATACCAATCCGTCCATGAACATTCATACACTCAATCGCAGCAGCCAATTGCTCCCCCCCAACATTCTCGTAATATATATCGACGCCATTCGGAGCCAATCTCTTAAGCGCCTCCAACACCGAAGCCTCCTTTTTATAATTAAACCCACCATCAAACCCCAAATCCTTCACGATGAAATCCAACTTAGCATCATCACCCACACTGCCAATGACTCTCAACCCTTCCCTCTTGGCGATTTGACCGACTATCTGACCCACGGCGCCTGCAGCAGAGGATATAAAGATGGTTTCCCCCTTTTTCGGGTTTCCGATCTCGTACAGACTCGAGTACGCCGTTAAACCGGTCATGCCCAAAATACTCAGGAAGTTTGATAACGGCAGATTATGCGGGTTGTCAATCTTGTGGACGAACGGATGTTCAAGCCATTCTTTCGAAAGAACGCTATACTCTGCAATCTCAAAGAGACCGTAGAGTATATCCCCCTTCTTGATCGTCACGCCTTTACCGGTCGTAAGACTCTCCTCGTTGTCTCCGGCAAGACGCAATACCTGCACCAGCGCATAAGCAGTTATGGGCTTCCCAACCTCGTACGCAGCGGCATAACTAGTTCTTTCCGGTACCCGCATTCGTCCTCTCATATAAGGGTCACAGCTGAAATAGAGACCCTTGACGGCTGCGCCGCCTGCGGGAACATTTTGGCTGTCAAAGTCCGGGAGAGATTCGACTTGGAGATGTTCGCCGACGATGGGGGAGTGGGTTGGAATTTTTTTGTAGATGAGGGCTTTGTTGGAGACCATTTTGTTTTTTCCTCAGTATATATATATATGTGTGTGTATGTGTGCGTATATGTATGTATATGTTCGACAAAACATATGTATACAGAGATAGAGAGGAACTCATATATATACCCACGAAATAGAATTCGAGGAACTCCGTAGCGAGTTACTAATCAACATCATTTCTGCGAAATTGACAAAATGATTGGAAAAAGTGAACGCATTTGCTTTCCCGATCCGTCCATACGGCCGACGGATTTGTTACTGTGTTGAGGCACGTCCGGGTGAATTTCTTGACTGTCAGATTGTCAGATTGTCAGATTGAGGGGATAATATGGATTGTATGGACGATACTTTGGCGGATCACGTGTACGGTACCATTGTTTAATGTGGTGCGACTTGGGGTTATACAACAAACACGGCTAGGTGGATGAGAATGCTTTTCTCGTATTACTATATTATACAATTCCAACCAAAAGAATCCGCGCCATAAACACTTAACAATCAGAGCAAATGCAACATAACCACCATATCCTATACTCCCCGCCCCATATAAGATAACCCGGTAAGAAATAGGGCATAACAAGCAGAGTAAATAATGTACAAGAACAAATATTAAAAAAAAAGAAAGAAAGAATCATCCAGCGGAACCCAGCGCCAGATGAAATGTCTGACAACATCAGTTATGCAGTCATGGCAATAGCTGGCGCCGGAGATTGTGCCGTACTAGGAGGCAGAGACGAGACATCTCCCTCACCGACATTACTCTTCTCGCTCGGCACAGCACTACTCAGCGGATTCGCCTTGCCGACACTGTCAGTGTCCCCGTTGACAGCAGCGGGGGTAACGCCATTGACTTCTTCGGCGCCGCTCGACTCGCCCGTCGTTTGTTGCTGGGTGGCGGGTTTGGGTGTATGCCAACTGGACAATCCCCAGACGACGCCGGTGAAACTCTTGAGTTGGAATGGTTTGCGTTCCCATTTGCGACAGGGTGCTCCGCTGCGATCGAGGGCGCGAAGACCAGCGTTGATGGCGCCTTGGTTGGCTTTGGGGCCTAGTTTGTGGCCTGAGGGAGCGAGTTTGGTGCTGTCGAGGGGTTTATCATCCCTAGAATAATGTTAGTTCGTATGTCTATGCCCAAAAACAAAACAAAAGAACTAAAAAAAAAAATAAGGGTAAGCCTACAATTTCAATCGCTTCTTAGCAGCACTAGGCCTGCTGCGTGGTTTGCTAGCACTAGTCGGATCACCGGTCTTATCGAGAGTTCGCTTGGTACCCCTCGAGCTCGCAGCGCCGTTCTTCTTCGCTTTACCTCCATCCGCAGCTGCAGGCGCAGGTGTCGAGGCTGCGTCGGAAGCTGCATCGAAAGATGAAGCTTGAAGACCGGCTTCTCCACTGGCAGACGACGGTGGTGAAGAGGCGTCTTTGATTTTGACGTCTTTCTCGTCAATAGATGGACTTTTGTGAGGGAAGCGGCTGAGTAAGGAGGACGAGAGCTTGAGGACGATTGTCCGACTGGGTGGTGAAGGCATGGTGATTTTGACTCCTAGTCTGTCTATTCAATCGGTCGGTGTGGTGGTGTAGATTATATCTGTTGATATTATTCGAGAAAAGTAGTCGAGTACTCTATCGCTCGCTTCGTAATTTTGCCTGCCTTATGGATATTTGGCAGTGTGCTGCAATTAATTAGCGTTGGAATTCCAACCAGATAAAGGATTGTCGGCGGCGGTGAGACAGCGACAATGCAAAGTTCAAGGGGGGGCTGACCGGTCACGACGAGGCAAAGTGGTCGGCAGGCGAGGAGGCAAAGGCGCGGCGGTGGAGAGAATGTGGCATAGTCCGAAGATAGAAATTTGGTGGTGGTGGTGATGGTGGTGATGATGATAGCGATGAAGAAAGTGATGAAAGTGAGGACGGGGGAGAGAAGGACGAGGATGGAGAGGGACGGAAGGACAAGGAAGGATGGCGGCGTGTTGAGAGTTTCATTGTGGTTTGGTTTAATTTTTATTTTATTTTTTCTCGTTCTTGTATGGATCGTTAGATTGGCAACGAAGGCAGAGAGTTGCGCAGTTTGCCTGTAATCAGGAGACGCGGTTTGGTCACGGGAGTGTATTGCCCACCTGTTGGTTGCCTGTTTGGCGGTGCCGTACGGTAAGCATGCCGTACGGTAATATTACCACCGCCCAGCCACTGCTCTCCTTTCTTGCCGGACTTTTCTCCCTCTCACAATGCTTTGTCCGAAATACTAGACTCGACTTACTTGTCTATACCAACCATTTTCAAAAGAACAATACCATCTATTGCAATGAAAGTGACGAGTCATACATAGGCAATGGTGATGGTTCGATTTGATCGATTGGCCGATCTACATCGACCCTTGCGAATGATTCTCGCCGAACAAGGAAGAATCAGAAATCCCAAAGCGACCAGCGGCGCTGCTACGTATCGGTGCGAACCAAGAAAATCGCTCCTAAGAATGTCTATACCCGGTCATCCTCGGATGTCTCGGTGTCATCATCGTCAATATGTAGAGTAATTTACATATCACGTACTTACTTACCAAGTCACACGCGAGCTAATATTGCCTCTTCGGGAGTCTGATTACACAGTATCTGTCGGTGTCCGTGACTCGTGTATAAGAAATACTTCGTATAGTACTTGGTATAATAAAATCAATAATCTATACTACCGAGCCGCCCCTCCGCCTCTGCACCTGAGCAACCGCCTCCTGAACCTCAGACGCACTTCGCACACTCCCCAAAACCAAGCCCTCCTTCATTCCACGCCGGAGTACCGACACACTTTCCCGATCCCCTCGGAACGGACTAAGGGACAACTCCAACAATCTCGAAGCTTCCGTATCAGTCATCCGCGACAATTGCGCTACGTGGCCTAGTCGCTGGAGGGTCTCGGGCTTCAATCCTCCTCCGCTCGCAGATGAAGTTTGTCGGGACACGTAGAGAGGTGCGATTTGCGAAATGAAGATGTGCACTGTAATCGATACTCGGCGCGCGAGGGAAATCATTTGAAACGGTAGGAGGTATAAAACTTGTGCAGTTTGGTTTTTGCTGAGACCGATGTATGATCGGAGAAATGTAGGGATGTAGGTTGATGATATAACGAGAGAGAACGGCTGCGTGACTAGGACAAGCTCAAGAACAACCAAAGCAGCAAAGGTATAGAATCGCCACTGCAAAACATGCAAAACACCAAATTAGCAGAGGTAGCGAATGCTTAGAGAATACTCACGTATCGACCCCATGCCGACCAATAAACCCAATTCAGCACTAATATCGTTCCCAAACCCCCAATATACTGAGTCAAGGATTGTTTCAAACCCGCGTACAGGAAATCACGCACTGTACTACTATTCCTCCATTCGTTCACCTGCGGTCCGAATCTGTCGTAACCAAACCGAACCGCCGGATCCAAAAGCGTATCCTGAGCTAGTTTCAAATATACAAAGGAACTATCAGACAGAGTCTGCTGCTGATGATTCAGCTTATCGGGATGATGTTGAGCGGCCAGCCGCCGAAATCGAGATTTGATGGTACGCTCATCGGCCGAGGGTGAAACACCCAATACGCTGTAAAAGTCCCCCGCAGCGCGTACTTCGTAGAAACTTTCGTATATTGTGTAGAAGAGGTAGAGGGTGACGACGAAGATGAAGATACGGCGGCGGTGTTTGTCGAAGCGCGGTGTGCCGGGTTGAGGTCGTGGATCACCGGCGCGGATGGTGAGCCCGTAGTAGAGGTTTTGGAGCAGGGAGGTTACATACTGAGTTGTCAGTCGTGGTCTAGCAGTATCGAGGAGTTTGAGATAGTTGAGTACATACGTTTGGTAGAACGGCCCAGCCGATGAATGATAACACGCTTGACATGTTGAGCAATCAAACAATATTAAAATGCGAGTATAGCCGCTGCTCATATCCACATTTGTGTATAGATAAGAACAAACAACTATCCCAAAGACTGTTGCGATAGCTAAAGTGTCATCGTCCATGTTTACTGTGATTGTTTATTCCGACCAGTCATATGCCGCCGCAGCTCACCGCCCTGTACCCAGCTTCGTTCTCTTTTTCTGCCGAATTTTTTTTCCTTTCTCCGCGAATAATTATTGAATTCTCATACAATATCTCCGAGCTCAACAACTCGTTAAGTCAATTCAAACATGTCCACCAACACGGTACCTCCCGAGAAGAAACGAAAGCACAAGAATAAGGAGCACTCACCCTCCAAAAAGCGCAAACATGCCGCCACAACAGCCTCAGACGATGTACTACTCCAAATGGACATACACTCTTCACCAAAGCAGCAGAGCAACAATAGAATAGACAAAAGTCATGTCGTGTCAATTACCGATGCAGCAACACCAGATGCAGGTTCACCATTCCGTCTAATCAATGCGACTATGTATTTACCACTTTCGCCGATTTCGATTTCTTCAACGCATGCTGCGGCTTCACTTATTGCGGAGCATTTGGCACCGTTATTATTGACTTATTACCCTCCTTTCAAGGGGATTGTATTGGCTTATTCTAATGGTTCGATTTCAGAGAGTCCGCCTGCGCCGAGTCAAGTCAACAGCAGCCATAATAGCAACTCGTCACACTTAAATCTCGATAACCCGAAACCATTGACTCTTGCCCTGACCGCTAATGAGTATGGAGTGTTATACTTATATCTTACCGCGACATTTCTGGTTTTCAGCCCACAGAAGGGACAGATACTTGAGGGATGGGTAAATGTTCAATCCGAAGGTTTCGTAGGCGCAATTGCTTATAACCTCTTTTCCGTGGGTATTGAGCGGAAACGAGTCCCCAAAACCTGGAAATGGATTCCACCCGGTGCAGATGATGAGGAGGAGGATCCGGCGGTCAGTGATAAAAAGGGAGGATACGTCTCTGCTACATCCGGAGACGAGGATGGATCAAGAGCCAATAACAATAATAAAGTAACCTTTGATGCTGAAAAGGAACATTTTACTCCTCTGCCTAAAAGGGTTAGTAGGAAACCCATCACTCTCCCAGATGGGGATACGAATATGCTTGGAGAAGAGTTTGGTGAATATGATGACGATGACGATGAGGACGAAGATTCGAATACGACGGGTTATTTCCAGAGCGTTTCGGGGCATCGTGTTCGTGGGACCGTACGGTTCCGTGTAAGGGATGTGGATGTTATTCCTGGCGCGGATCCGGATCGTGGGTTTTTGAGTATAGAAGGGACCATGCTTTCTCCAGAGGAGGAGGCAAGGTTGGAAGAAGAAGAGCGCAATGGGCCTTTGCCGGCTCATAGACAGCGGGATCCTTATGCTGTTACTGGCGGAGTTTCGTCTGTAGTGGTCACTTCGCAGACTCGAACGCCGCAGAATGATGTTACTGAGATTCGATTGGATACGACGACGACGACGGCAAAGTCGGGATCTACGGAGGACAAGAAAAAGGAAAAGAAGAGTAAGGACAAGTCAAAATCGAAGAGGAAGGAGTAGTTTTGATGTGTATTTTGTTTATGAATGTTGGAAGACGGTGTTAGGGGTCTCTTGTCGTACTTTGCTTTTGTTTCATGGTCTGAATATTGTATATATTCCTTTACAAAGCTCATGAAAGAAGCGCATATCCGAAAGGGTAGTGTTTACGTGGCCAAAATTGGGGACAATCTCCATACTTCTATGTGCAGGTCGGGCTTCCGTCCTGAAGTCAATTGTGTTGCTGCTTGAATAGCGTGGACGTTGATCGACGATGTCGTCTAAAAGATGAAGCAGTAGCTATTCTGCATTGATTAAGGCATTAGAGTCGCAAGTACTGTTCAACTGAAAGGACCTATTCACCATCTCCGCTCCTTCAAAACCTGGACAAATCTCTCCCAACTCTCTCTGTCCACTTAGCAAATCCTCAGCAGGAGCATAGGAATCATAAAATAGATAATTCTCTTTCCTGCCAATCGCCATCAACAGATTCAGTACACAGAACACATTAGTCATGTCTTCATGGCTGAGCGTATCCGTTAACGACTCAATTGCTTTGGGCTGCATGGCGACATCGCGTTGTTGGGCTAGTTCGAGGTAGAGTTGTAGTGTGGCGGATGGTTTGCAAAGAATACTTTTCTGGTCTTGCTTTTAATTCCTGAGCTGTAGGAAGGATGAATATACTCCGATTGATGCATTAGAGGAAGCCCCTGAATAATAGCCGAGGACCCTGATGAACGATGTACTGTCCCTGCACTAAGAGGGAAGAGGATTAGTTCGGAGCTGAAAGGGTCCAAATTATTCTTATTTGAGAACCCTGGAAGGTCATTCGGCGCTATCTGGGGACTAAACCGTTTGTGCCGTAGGGTTGTTTGCGCCCCCAGAAAGACGTTTATCGAGCGATGTTGCGATTTGAACCGCTTATTCGCCTCTTCGTCACAGAGTGATGTATGACTTCGGCCTATGAATGTGCCGATTGACTTCATTGAGCCTGGCAACCTAATCGCTGAATATTTCGGGACCCAACATAATTGCACATCAGATGCTTGATACGCGTAGAGCATGTCACAGCGGAAACCGCCAATGGAACTTGCCAGCTTGATCTGAGGTAGTCGTGGTGTAAAAGCCGTGGACTAACCATGCTGCGTTTCCAGTGATATACCACATGGGACTTAGTTGAATCGTAGCCTGCGTGAACTTCATCAAGCCGAGAGTAGCGTCATGCCGAGATTGGTAGACACTTCTCCATTTGCATACTTGGTGTAGACTTCAGTTCTTCAAGACTCGAGTCGGCAGAAGGAATATTTGACTCAATTGTGACAAGTATCGTTGACCCTAGAATCAAGACAAAGGTGATATGATATATATCAAAATCGGGACCTGTGTAGAATGGAAAAATCCTGTCTGCTCTTCAAAAGTTGGAGACTCGAAGCCAGATTTTTCCATGATAAAGTGACAACCTCCTAGCAGGCGTCATCAGCACGGAACTGTGTCAAGGAAGAGGACGAACATACGGCATGCGTTAAGAAAAGCGCTAAAAGTATCTTGATTCCGGATGGTAGCTGATATCACGAATTGTCTCACGCCGTGTGATGAGAATAGAAGAGATATTGCATCGATAAGGAGCGGTATTATGGCTTTATCGTATATCTATTAACCGACATTAGTACAAGTTCCCCCATCCGCCTTACAGTTTTATTAACAATGGACTTACCAAATCAGCACCCAAAGCAATATCGAATTGCTGTTCTGTCCCGTTAGTGGACAGTGGATCGCCCCATACCCACTGCCTCCCCTCGATACTTCCATTGCTTCTACCGAAACCATTTTGTTCCAGACATGGCCTATTAAAGACATCAACCAACTTAGAATTTCCATCCGTCATAAGGACTTTTGCCGCACCCAGGAATTTCTGGCACAATAGCGAAATGAAACCAGTACCGGCGCCGAGTTCTACAACCCTCTTGCCCTGTACTGACACTGGTGACGATCCTCCACAAGAAGTCGACGAGAGATACGTGCCGAGATGTAAGGCAGCTTCCCAAGTACGAAAGCCCGTTGAGCCAGAGCCATAAATCAAGCCTCTAGATTCAAAGGTTACTACTTGTTTCCTTTCTTGCAGTTCCGCTTGAGGAACTGTATATGAAACAAATGAAAGTTGTGGCTCTTCTGTATCTAGTGACATGGACGAGGATTCCTCTGCCGGTTGGGACATCAAATCTATCATGGCCGCAATCAAAGGCTCAATTATTTCCTACAAAAAATCACATCAGCCCTGTCTATCATACGGCTAAGAAATACGCAAATCTACAAAAGGATTACATACATCCTCCTCAGGATCCCACCGAGGATCACTCTCGATAACGAAAATCAGTCTTTTCAACAGCCTTAGTCGATACGTAGCTGGCGGAATGACCGGAGAAAGAAGCTCTTCATTGAACATCTCATTGTATATGCGATTCTGCGTGATAGAGTTCTTGAGCACGCTTGATGACGGTATAGACAAGCTTCTAAGCTCCACCAACTCGAAATACTGTGCGATCAGACGCAAAACATCTTTGGTCTCTGTAATTGACTCCATTGAGACGAATATAGTCATGAAGTGCAAGAAAGAAGAAGTCGAGATTGAGTTGAGGTTGAGATGTTTCAAAAGACAGGAAGTGATTATGTAATGATACCAACTCCCTGATTGGTCAACTGACCGTAACCATGACGCTATACCTTTATTAGCGCTAGCGCGGCTAGCCGAGCACTCCAGCCCACATGACTTTTTCGACGACCGCACGAAAATTGAATTTGTGTGCGTTGAAGCGATTAGAGGGCAACTCCGACAACATCCACTCATCCCGCCAACTTTTTTCTGTGTTGTCGTCGAAAGCCACTGAGACTGTTCTTTTTCGACAAGAACTTTTCGACAATCAGAAAAAAATCACCGTTATCATGGCCGACGCTCCTATTACCTTGCGGACGCGCAAGTTCATCCGCAACCCTCTTTTGGCCCGCAAGCAGATGGTCGTGTAAGCTTTTACCTTGTGTCCTTGTGTTGCTGAAACAGTCTTCTGTGTCCTTTCTCGGATTCCTTGATATGCTTGGGCGATTTTTTGCGATGGTCTTGCGGCTATAATTCGATGATCGATACAGCAGACTCGACAGAGCGGTAGGCGACAGGCGACAGAGAGCGATAGCGATTTCGAGATAGGGCTGGTCGACTAGTGGAACAGATACTCGCATACGGGAAAAGAAGAAGATTGAAGGCTTGCATCGTTGGAATGGCAGATTGGTATTTTTGCTGGACGGTATAGTGGATTTGAAAAACTGGCAGTGGTCTCTGTCTACGTCTGCCGCATCGTACTACCGGTCTAAAAGCTATCGCAATCATCGTTAACATATCAAGGATCAAGGGATAACAGAAATTGTCGCTGCATCGACTTGGGAAATGCAATTCTAACGTATCTCTAGGGACGTCCTCCACCCCAACCGCGCCAACGTGTCCAAGGATGAACTCCGTGAGAAATTGGCCGACCTCTACAAGGCCAACAAGGACCAGGTTTCCGTCTTTGGTTTCCGCACTCAGTTCGGTGGTGGCAAGAGCACTGGCTTCGCCCTTGTCTACGACTCACACGAGGCTTTGAAGAAATTCGAGCCTCACTACCGTCTCGTCCGTATCGGTGCTGCTGCTAAGATCGAGAAGGCCAGCCGACAGCAACGTATGTTTTTTCTTTTCTTTTTTTCTTTATGTTGCAAAAGCAAGAACTAACATCATCCAGGCAAACAACGCAAGAACCGTTCCAAGAAGTTCCGGGGTACCGCCAAGACAAAGGGTCCCAAGAAGAGCAAGGACTAAATCACCTAACGTCCAATGTCTTCTCTGGGGTGATGGTGATACAAAAAAGGGCGTTGATAATTGCATTGAATTTACGAAATCTGGGAATAAATTACTATTCTTTTTATTGACTCCAACAACAAACATTACTTTTTCATCCGATTTTCATATCTGTTCTGTTCTTGTTATATTTTGGGGCAAGTTCAAAGCAAACAATCAATTGTTCCCTTTTTCTGTAAAGTCTGTTGTCTGCAGTCTGAGACGAGAAAAAGAAAAGAGCAAAAAGAATACAAAACCAGAATACCCTTCCATCTACCTCGAGGTCTACCGAATATTGGTTTGTTGTATGCTATTCGAGATACAGCTACTTTCCCTGAAAGCAGTGAAGAACATGAACATCATCGACTATCTATTCAAATCCAAATTGAGATTCTAGATCATTAGATAACTGCTGTCATGTGACCTGATATTACTGCCACCTCCTCGGGCAGTCGGCTACTTTCAGCCCCGAATTTACGTACAACATGTTGAGACCTAGGCCAAAAGCAGAAAGGTACTCTCCAAACTCACTGCACTTTTCACCTGATCTAGCAGAGAATAGCTGATTACTCATGTCTCGTGGTAGTCGTTAGGCACTGAACAACATGATTGGCCGGATTCAATATTCCTTAACCCTAACTAAGGCACTGCTCAGACCTAATCGGGATTACGGTTTGAGCCCAGAGCGCCGGTTATCAGGGATCATGGTGTTTTTTCTTTTGTTTGTGAATCGGTTCTTAGTTGCTCATTTCGATTCTTTACTTTCATGAGAATGTATGTGCAGGAACTCGTGACATTGGGCTGAATATATTGGCTTGCGGCGAATTCCAAAGTATGTCAACCTAGAAACATTCGGTATACTATAGCTTCAAGCACCGCTGGAACCCAAGTGTCAATGGTTGACAACACTGTTGAACACTGCTACTACACTGCACTAACACACAATTTGTGGGCTGCCCGGCTGAATAAGAACAATGCCATCATGGCCAAAAATCAACCCGAGGGTTGTAAAAACCCTTATTCGGTGTTGGGTTCCTGCATTTATAAGTACAGTGTTGATGGTGATTCATCCTTCATTGCGAAACATTGGTCAGGCATCATTTTTCATGATGTGAGACTAGATCATCATCCAACTGCTATATTGACCGGGCTACTGACCGATTACTATAGAATGGTTCAGGCGATGTGCCCTCCAGCCGGTATCGAAACAATCTTTATTTTCATGGCAATCTCTATCTGGCTAGGTATGTTGCTGGCCTGGGGCTGGGGCGTCATCGTGATGAAAGCGGCCTACGCAGCGCGACCAGCTTCAGTCTACCAGGCTCAACTACAGCACATGCAACAAGTCGCGACGCAACGCGCCAATCAATCAGGTCTACCTGTCGCTACCGAAGCACGCGCCCTCGTGTATGAAGGATATATGCTGGATGCTCGTGTCTCTGCAGTTTTCCTGGTTCTGGGGATCCTTTTCGTCTACGTTATTTCTCTTATACGCATAAAAAATCCCAAGTTCGTCTTTTTTCACCTCTTCGGAATTATCGTCATTGATATCTTTATAACAATCGGTCCATTGTTACCGAGCTTCAATGGCACTTTGTCAAATCTGATCGTCGTGCCTAGCTCGATAGGATTAGGCCTTGCTTTTGTCGCCTCCCTTCTTCTCTTTCCGCAGTCGACGTCCCATATTACACTGGACACGATGGAGAAAATAGTGGATATGCTCAAGATTCCCCTAACGGCCACTCTAGACGGGCCAGTGGAGAAGGCAAAAGAATCGGAGGAACTCGCGGGTCTAAAAGCTACTGAACAGGGCTTGCTCGGCCAATGGAATGAACTGCAACCGATGCTTGGGTTTCTGAAACTTGATCTTAGTATTGGCCGGTGGAGTGATAAAGATATCACCAACGTTGCAGAAGATTTGCGAAAGGCTTTCATCGGTACTAAGAATCTTTTGAACTTCAAGATAGCTCGACTGAGCCATACACTTCAATCCCAAAAGACTCTGGCGCTACCTCTACCTGGTACTGCTTCGTCAGAGGATAACGGTGAGGATGCCGAATCAACAGAGACATCACTAAAGGAAAAGATCAAAAGGCCGACAGATGTTGGTTTTCATCAATTAACCGAATTTTCAGTGTTTCTAAAAGCCATCGATGATTCTCATAGTGCTGAAATCCAAAACGAAACTGTGGCAATGCTTCATGAGAATAGCGCAGAAGTCATCCAAGCTTCTCTTGAGGCCTTGGACTCAGTGAAGGAGCTTTTCAACACTGTTAATACTGCTAGAATATTCAGTCGTCTGTCTCAGGAAACCCAAGAACAACATGTCAAACGAAGCGAGTCTTCTTTGGAGAACCTACGCGCTGCGCGAGCTACCTTTGTCCAAAAGACCACCGAACAATTACTAGAGACTAACGCCGAATTATTCGATGCAGAAGGCAAGGTCAAGGAATTGAAGATGCACCTTCGTCACCGGTTCCGCGTCGTGGTTTTCGGCATGATTTTTGAAGAACATATCCTCGGGGTCGTGGATGGGATTATCCCTTTACTTGAAACCACTGCTTCGCGCTACAGGGACAAAACTCGCGCTCGAATCTGGTTTCCAGCTAGAATCAGAAAGGTCACTAAATGGATATTCGGACGAGCTGAAAAGGCGCCCGTTCGCGCTGACACTCAATACGCTGATCCGGATGAGATTGTCGATCAGTCCGAAGTGCTCCAGGAGAAGCTGGGAATAGCCAAGGGTATCGGAAAGAGACCAGGTTCGAAATTGGGGAGAGGTATTAGTGGTTTCTATCGATTTCTTGTTTCGCCAGATTCGCTTTACGGAATTCGTATGGTGGTGGTATCTATCGCCGTGGCTATCCCAGCGGTGATCCCTCATACAGCCGGATTCTATTATAAACAGAGAGGTCTTTGGGCACTAATCATGGCTCAGACGACATTACTTGCTTATATGGCTGATTTCACATACTCAGTGGTCGCCAGGGCTATTGGATCAGTGGTTGGCGCCGTGTTGGGTCTTGTGGCTTGGTATATTGGCTCTGGAAACGGTGATGGGAATGCGTTTGGTTTGGCTGCTATAATTGGAGTCCTGCTCTTTCCGATGATATATGCACGTGTGATTTTGCCGCCTCAGTTCTTGATGCCAGTGGTAATGGGCGCTGCAACATTTTTCTTGGTTGTAGGATACGGCTATGATTATGGGTAAGTTACGGCTCATTCTTGTGAAGGAGTTGCTAATCTCGTATAGGCACATCGCAGCATACGGTTTACCAGGCTACGGGTACACAATCTTCTGGCGGCGGTTACTTCTTGCTCTCATCGGTCTTGGAGCTTCAATAATCGTTCAAGTCCTCCCGCGTCCAGTTTCAGCTACTCGACATGTCAGCCGGGCACTTTCAAACTCAATTAGCACACTATGTGACCATTACGCTCTCCTTCTCTCGTCATTAGGCGAATCCCACAACCCGGGCCTTCAAGCCGTGACTGGACAACTCTCCATCCAATTATCCGGATCTCTCAGTGAACTAGACGTGCTGATTACACTCATCAAAATCGAAATCTCAACGACAAACTTTGACAGCGCAGCCTTGCGCAAAATCAAGGATCTTTGTGTAGAACTGAACTACTCCCTCGGCAGATTACTCTACATCACTTCCTCACTATCCATCGAGTACCAAGAACTACTATCCCGCGAAGTCGGTCTTCGCAGTCACCATGCCATCGGCGATGTCATGGCAGTACTAGGCGTCATCGAGCAATCCCTCAAAACAGGCGATGCGCTTCCAGAAGTCCTACCCACACCGCTGGTGAAGAGATGTTTTGATCATTGGGTCAAAGCAGATATGGGTCTGATAATGAGTGTGACCAAGGCTAGGGATGAAGAGTATCGCAAGTTTTGCACGGCGTTGAGCTCGTATTTGAGGTTTTTAGCGGCCGTGGATGATCTTGTTTTGGTTATGAAGGAGACTTTGGGAGAGGCGCATGTTGTGTCTAGAGAGTTGTTGCATCAGATTTGATTTTGAATTACCTAATAGTATATCATCAATTTAATAGTTTTGCTTGATCTACGAACCAGTTGTAATGCGGCCGGTGGATATTGAGCATGCATGAAGCATCTCCGAGCTATGATGTTCAGGGCGATATCCGAGCCTCAACATCTCCGAGCCTCAACAACCCTAAAAATTCATGTCCGAAAATTCGTATACCAAAGTCAAATCTATCATGAATTGACTTTATTGGATGTCGATACATACTCGGACGTTGGTTTGAGGGTCATCTACAATCATATCTGAATTCATCACCCACTTCTCGGATTCTGGAGTTAAGTGATAAGTCCAGCCGTTTTCTAGTACCTCGATGCTACATAGATACTTGAACAGGTATAAATAGACGTCTAGTATTCCCTGTACTCTAGATTTATTTTCAAGCCAAGTTCGAGAAATCTTTTTAGGTCAAGAAGACCGCCTCAAATTCCACTCATTCAACAAAACAACAAAATGACTCCCATCATCACCCTGGAAGAGCACTACCTCTCCTCTGCCGTTCGCAACGCATCTAAAACAGACCACTACGCAATCTTCCCACCTCACATAGTCTCAAAACTAAACTCCCTCAGCACCGAGCGCATCCAAGACCTCGACAAGGGCCATGTCTCCTTACAAGTAATCTCCCATGGACCGGGCGACCAACCTCCCGAGATCTGCAAAGCATCAAACGACGAACTCGCGTCAGCCATTTTTAGAAATCCAACTCGTTTCGCTGGATTTGCGCTTCTGCCTATGGCTGAACCAACAATCGCCGCTGAGGAGTTGGAGAGATGTGTAACGCAGCACAAGTTTGTAGGTGCTCTGATCGATAATCACACCAAGGGATGGTTCTATGACGATCAGAAATTCTGGCCTGTCTTTGAGAAAGCGCAGGAATTGGATGTACCCATCTACATCCACCCTTCGTATCCCGAGGAGGGACTTGCGGCAACTCAGTATAAGGGTAATTACGACGACAATATCGCCATTGCTCTAGGCGCGTATGGTTGGGCATGGCATGCAGATACTGCCCTTTCAATACTAAGATTATACGCCTCAGGCTTCTTCGATATCTACCCCAAAATCAAACTCATTCTAGGACACATGGGTGAAATGCTCCCCTTCCAACTCGACCGCGTGGCCGCAGTTTCATCCTGTTTCGGAAAAAACCGTCCCTTCAAAGAAGTATGGACATCAAATATCTGGGTGACTACCAGTGGAATGTTTGCTTTGCCGCCGTTGGCGTGTCTTTTGCAGACGATGCCGATTGAGCGTGTGTTGTATAGTGTTGATTATCCGTTCTCGGCAAATGAGAAAGGGTATGAGTTTTTGGAAGAGATTGGGAAGAGCGGATTGATTAAGGAAGGGGAGGAGTGGGAGAGATTTTTGTATAAGAACGCGCAGGAGTTGTTGAAGGTTAAAGTGTGATTGAATTGTACCTGATGTGTTCTTGATGAAATCTATGTCTCCATGGCGAGGCCCAAACAGTCCATGCTATTGGAACAAATTTTATACCATTCCACCAAAAAGGAGATCCCCTCAATGGGGCTATATGGTAAGTGGTTTTTGAGTGTTCAAAGGCTCATGTTATGGCTCATATTATTTCCAACACATGTACCTTTCCAATCCAATCAAATCCATACCGATGCCTGCAACCCTCAGCCATATCGAGACCACGATTCAAACCAAATATGCTGTCTAACAGATCATCAGAAATCATAAATGTTGACATCTCCTGAGCTCTTCTAGGTTTAGATGTATTTACGTCCTGACTCTAAACATTTTTACCGAACATGGAAACTGAATCGCTAACTCGTTCACGGGTTTTCGTAGGCGTGATTGAAAAATATTTAGCCCTAACACGAGTATTTGAAGAGAGTGACATGTGCACTTATTTCAATTTATTATCTTTGACGCCCTGAAAATACCCACCTAGACAGCCTCCATTACAATTCCCTCTGACAGAGTATGCAAGCCCATATTCTTCACAATGCAGAAATGCCCCAGTCGATATAAAATCAGCGATACTTGATCACTCTCATAAACACTTCAATTCTTCAGGGATCTACCCTTACTGGCTATATAGAACTATCCATGTTTCGCCGGTGGAGGCGAATAATGAGATATGGTAATTCTCGGCTGTGCATGGACAACATACCCGACTCCATCGTCAGAGGCATAACTTGGTGGACGAGGTTGATTTGATTCTGTTGTAGTAGATGTCGTTGCCGTTGTCGTCGCTGCTGTAGATGTTGATGACGACGACGACGATGATGATTCACTATTCGATGTCGATGTTTGGCTATTATTTGCTTGAGGAGAGGTTTCTGGTTTTGGCGCTGATTCGACTCGTTGCCAGTAAAGGAGATTTGGGTTTATGCGCTACAGACAGATTAGTATAGCTCAACCACAACGAAAGATCTGACATACCACACTACTACGCCAGAGACCATACGCTGGCGGCGGCGGAGTGAGTTTTGTCCCCGTCACAGCAGAAGGATTATTATTATTTGCATCCGCTGCTGCACCTTCGATGACAATCTCCTCATCCCGCGCAAGAACGACGTGAATTGGTTGCGCTGGCTGTGCGTACCCCAACGGACCTACGACGCTAGGTATACGATGGAGACCAGTAGAGCCGTACCTCGCAATCTTGGTAGCGAGTAGACACGTCCGAGCAAATGAGTGACAGAATACCATGGCCAAGATCATGATGAGTAGTATGAAGAATATGTGATATGTTTGTCCGTCGATGGTGGTGAAGTTTATGGCGTAGACGAGGTCTACCATAGTCTGTTAGTGATCTCAAACACGATAGGAAAAGGGCAAAGAGACGTACAGAGAGAGATCATCATGAGAAGCAGCAATCCGGATACGGCGCAGACGACGAGGTGTTTGCGGACAAATTTGTCCTTTATGGCTATTCGGTAAGCATCCTTGATTTTGCTGGGGGGTGCTGTTATGGATGACGGATTCGATGAATTCTTCCCCGGATATCGAACCCAGCCATTTATATACCTCCTCCGTCGCTGTGTGGGTGGTGAACTTGACGATGCAGATGGAGCACCATCGTTGTTGTTATCTCCAACATCTGGTGCTGAGGGTACTCCTGAAGGGGGGCTACCACCCACGCTCATAGTCATATCCGTAGCATCTGTACGTCTAGCCTGATTCTTCGTCCTTTTCAAAACCTTCACAAATCGACCCGCCTTCTTCCTCCATGTTGGCCTCTCGTCATCCTCAAAAAATGATGATGTATCAGCGTCGTCGTTGGCGGAACGGGGTTGTGCCGCTATTTGTGACTGAGGGGTCGCCATCAATAGAGACCGGTAAATGTGCTGGTAGTTATGGGATAGTGTTCGACGCAATGATTGGTATGAGAGAGATTTTGGTTGACGATGTCAAAATCGAAAAGATTCGAGTACAAGCCGGAACGAGTGGTATCAAGTAACGTATATGAGAGAAAAGCCGATAGAAAAAAACGAACAATATTAGTGACGCAATAAATCAACACACAAAGACCCAGAAACTGTCCAGCAGTTCTCCCGCAGAAAAGAAAGAATCAATATGAACGAGTGGATAATATCATATATCTATATGATAGGAGGAATTAGTGCAATCCCATTACGCCGCGGAGGAGCGTAGAATTAGTATTAGAGCGAAAGCCTCCAAACCCGAAAAAAAAGAGAGAAAAAAAAGAACAATTGAGAGCCAAACGACTGGTAATTAATATTCGAATCCCTAGTGACCCCTCCCCAGGGCCAGGGTATACATCTAGGCATAAAATCAAGCAGAAAAAAGTACGTATTGAAGGGATCAGCAGGTTTGAGAATTAAGATCAGGGGGGGTTGCTGTTTGCTCCGGGATTGTTGCCGATGGGAGGAGCTTAGCTCTGTTAGTGGTAGAGATAAAGCTCACACTAGGCTAGGGCGGGAATTAGGGCTTGGACTAAGGGGATAAGCCTCACATGAACTGAGGACTTGCTTGGTTTGAGTCTTGTCGTAGTGTATATACCCTGTGGATTGATAGGGATTAATTCAGTAGGAATAATATGGTAATAAATAAAAATAGTATCGAGTCACTGCGTATCAATAATATATTCACATGCGTAATGGAGTATGTACGTACTAAGAGCACAACGGAGCTTGTCAACGTGTATCAGCGCGTTTCAGATTTGACCTGCGCCTGGTGCCTGATACGCAGTCCGTGTAAGTCATGCGAAATCCAAGTTAGAAAGACGTGGCACGAGTGTCTCATGTTCATACTTTTGCTACGTGGGTGCCAGACACTTGGTAAGTTTTACCGGTTGACTCAATTAAGATACATTCGACGCTATGTGTACGGAGTAGATACCATCGACTTGGGAATCGTCGAGATAAATATTGGACTATGAAGCAGCAAACGGATCGTGCGCCTCATTCCGTCCGGTTATCTCCAGGTTGAATCTGCAACAATTTTGACCTAAAAACCGGTGTAGCAGCTTCTCTGGGAGAAGTTCATCAATAACTTGAAGCAGCTCGTTCCACCTCGTGACGATCTCATTCTCTAGTCAGGAACCAAAGTATCAGGACGACTGATCTGACCGCGACAAACGGCACGATTTGTAGGCTAGATACCAATTGATGTTCGAGACAAATGCACGCTAGTCCCCAGTATGAATCAAATTATTAGTTAATATTCGGAATCAAACTATTTACCCAGTTCTCCAAGCATGATATTCCGATCAGACGACCCAGACACAACTAGAGAACCATTAGCACCTAAGCCTTGAACTAAACTCAACAGAGCAATGGAAACTTACTGATAGGTTCATCGTTCGGGGAAAACCGCACGTCGTTCACTGTTCCCTTGTGACCGGGTAGCTTGTACAAAAGCTTACCCGACTTCGCGTCCCAGACTACTACAGTGCGATCCCCGCTGCCGGCAGCAATTTTTTGTCCCTTGGGATCCCAGCTGGCACGGATGAGGTTCTTCTCTAACCCAACTGGTGCACCGTCAAAAGTCCGTACCGAGCGATCGGCAGGAGCAAACGGCCGAATATCCCATGTGCGTACAGTGGAGTCATGGGAGTTTGATAGTAAGGTCTGAGAGTCCGGCGATATCTGGAGAGATGTTATAGTATCGTTATGACCGATCAATGAGTATACGACCGCCTTTTTCCGAACATCCCAGACTTTGATGTCGTTGTCAATGCCCCCAGTGAAAATCTCGTTCCCAGCCTCCGATAGCGCGACAGCCGTAATCGGGAAATCAGTCTCGATGAAATCAAGGGCCGCTTTTTGTCGTGGGTCCCATATCCCGATATAGCCATCATCACTACCGCTAACAAGCACTTCCTGGCCTCGCTTACTGATGTCCACGCAATTGATGGCCTCCTCATGCCCCATGTGTCTTCTGATCCGTTGCCCGGTCTCTATATCCCAGCTGGCTATGGTCATATCTGCGGAAGCTGAAAAGATGAATCGAGAGTCGCGGGACCATTGTAAATCCAGGACCGCTCCTTTGTGTCCTGTGAGAACGCCGTAGTTTTCGCATTGTTCGTAGGTACGCCATAGCACTAAAGACGATTGGATCAGCACATGCTAGAGGAAAATGATGATCGCAGTGGAACTCACTAATGGTACGATCCATGGAGCCGGAAGCGATACTCTGCGCTGTGGGATCAAAGCGAGTTGCAAATATCTCTCCAGAGTGACCTATATATATCGTAATCAATGGCTGTGTAGTAGAAGGCTTGGAAAGAGTGCAGAGACTAACCTGTCAATTCCATAATTGGGGCTGCCAGCCCGCTTGTTCTAGGAATCTGCGCTCAAATGTTAGCAAGCGTCCGAGAGGCAATAGCTACTTGCACATACAGCTTGTACAACTGTGCCATTTTGACCAGATCGCAGCGTAACAGCATTGGATTTGAGGTCGCTATTGGATTTTTGTCTTTTCACGACAAGCTGGGATGTAGGGTTGAAAGATTCTGAAGCTGGCCGCTTTTCGCCTGACATGGTGGGGATGTCTATGTCGAGTCGTAGAATTTGATATATCCAGGTATGCTAGTCCTTGTATAGGCTCTTGAAAAGAAATATTTCTAGCTGCGGCGAGAGGTGATTTGCTTAAGCGCGGAAGGTCCAGAAATTCAATGCATAGCCGCGCTAAACGCTTTCTGGCGGCGGGTCATCCATATCTCGAGCCTCGAGCTGACGACTTTGGACACACACACAGCACAACGCAACGACCCGAGCTACACTGCCACCGATTCGCAATCTGAATATTAACATAAGTCCCTATTCTGTTACTAATCAGCCTGCGACTGTTCCGGAATTAACGAAAGAGAGAACACAATGTCCTCGACCACCAAAGCTGCCAGAATAGGGGAAGAGTAAGTGCGACGACTAGCAATGGAAACAACATCGGAGAGGAATCATTTCTAACTGATTTGTTTTCTATTGTCTACAGAATTTGGAAGTCAGTGGCCCGATCTATGACCGACAGTATCAGAAAGCCATACTAAGCAGTTTACAGAACAAAGATCGATAAAGTCAATGCCGAGTTAGTCACGCTCACGTACGGAACGATAGTCGCACAACTCTGTCAGGATTACGATGGGGACTACCTGGAGGTTAATAAACAACTCGATAAGATGGGCTATAACATCGGCATGCGATTGATTGAGGATTTTCTTGCCAAATCGAATACTGGGAGATGCGCGAATTTCAAAGAGACGGCCGATATAATCTCAAAAGTGGGTATTCCATTGGCAGTCCACAATGTTTTGTTTTGCTCGATTATAAGTGCATGGGCAATAACAGAGCTGACTGGTTTGTTAGGTGGGATTCAAGATCTTTCTTAATATAACGCCGACCGTCACCAATTGGACCAGCGACAATAAGCAGTTTTCCTTGGTTCTGGATGAGAATCCGCTGGCAGACTTTGTGGAGTTACCAGATGACGACCGAGCACAAGATCAATTGTGGTTTTCGAATATTCTCTGTGGTGTGCTGAGGGGGGCATTGGAAATGGTCAGATACCTACGTTTGCAATGGAGCAGCGCTTAGATACTAACGTATTGCAGGTCCAAATGCAAGTAGAAGCTCATTTCGTCAGCGACGTCCTCCGAGGCAGCGATACGACAGAGATCCGAGTGACGTTGATTCGATATATCGAGGATGAGATGCCGCCAGACGATGAATAAGCAGATACCAGGCTGGATGAAAACATTGCAAGCGCAGTCATGGGAAAGACAATATGGAGAACGGCGTTTAGGAAGTAATGTGGTCTTGTCGCACACCAATCAATGATTAATCGGTGATGATATATATATATATATATATATATGTATCGATCTAGATTAATTAGTACCGCCTGCCGCTTAGGGCATAGTGATGATCTTCCTTCCGGGGAACTCTGGGCGGGAGCTAAAGTCTATAGTCTAATCTGTACCTCGCAGATAATGCTCCGTTGCATTGGTAGCTCTGATTGTGTGAACGGCCCGGGAGTCTATTTACTCTCCAAGCACAATACCAAGTTTGAGTCACTCACACAATAGACCAGAGAGAGTCTCTTATTGCTTCGTTGTAGCAAAAGTTGTACAAACAACATGCGCTGCCCGTCCACACGAGGGGCTCCACGTGACGCACTAGGCCCGAATCAGGTAAGTTTGCCCCCACCGCCGAGCCCGTTTTGTGCTGAGAAATGCGCAGGCGATCGATCTCTATCGGCGTACGGAGCAGGACATACGTATATATCTATCGCGAAGGTACATAGAGAGTATTGATAATCACAGTATCAATGCATAGATAGGATTTAGTCAAGTGCAGATAGATAACAACTCAATTGCTGTTGTCGCAGACTTGTTACATTGCGACAACAGTACAATAGAGACAGTCGGAAGATATCGAGTCAGCAGATATAGATCAATATTGGCGGCAATAGGCGTACCGCGGCACCGGGGAGACGTCGTGCTCAGGGCTACGCGCAGTTTCAGCCTCCCAGCCTCCATGAGTGGACTCCGGCCATGTTTATCCGTTCCGGCCATGACGGCTGCTGGGCCAATCACAGGCTGCGGCAGGCCCTCTCTCGCTCTTGCCCTCGCGCCAGCATCTCCCTCTTCCCTCTCTTTCTGCTTCTCATCTTCGCCGCCAGCTGCAAAATATAGGCCTTTTATCCTTCCCTTCCTTTTCCCTTCTTCCCTCTCCCCCCCATTCTTCTTCTCTCTCCCCTCCAGTAGCTAATAGACTCCTCTCGTCACGTCAGGTTCGTGTAAAAACGCAGTGATTGATTGCCTTTTGCGCGGCTGATCCACCAAGAAGAAACCGCCTTCCTTTAATTCTTGCGCCCAAAACCCATCCCGGGCCCTTATCACACACCACACCCTTTCCCCTTTGCATCCATCCTGCACATCATCTATCCTTTTTACCTTCTCAGGAAAGCTTGGTTACTACATACCTACTATTGACCATCATCCTATTTTCTTTCTTTTACTGCTTCCTTCTTTCTTGCATTACCTTGTGCTATCTTACTCTTTTCCACTTACCCACCCCTTTTGCATGGGTTTTTTCGCCGTTCTGGCTTGGCTCAAATCCTAACCTTCGCGAGTCGTCGTTGCGGCATTTTTTCGATACCCGTCTTTTCTTGGTCGCAATTCTCTCTGATATCCCATATCTCGACCAAAAGAGCATTGCTGGGGGGTACTGCAGTTGGAGAGTCTTTTCTTGTGCGACATCATCAGGCATTAAGTCCTTATCTTTCGTCTCTGGACTACTCTCAGTTTCCCGTATTCGGTCCCAGCTTTTGATCCATCGCACGCCTCTACTCTCATACCGATTATCGCAAGCTGATACCTCTCCATCGATACTCTTAATTTCTTTCATACCGAGCCGATCGTCTGGTGATATTGTGGTTGTCGACATCTTCAGTTCACCCTTTGCCACATCGAGCACCCGGACACTCTTTTTTCCCGCCCCGACTAGTCCTGCTTCCGGTCGCGATCCTACCGACCACAATTCATGCTTTAGAACGCCTGTTTGCTATTGTCCATAATTAATTTTCAACAATTGGCATATTTGTGCCCTGTTGTTGGAATTTCTACATAAGGTGGTCTCGCTTTCCTAATTGACGAGTCAAACGCGACCGTTTGGGGGGTGTGGTTGTCACCACCTTTTGTCGCGCCTTCCTTTCTTCTCACACAGTACATCCCACGCTTACACACCCTGGCGCTCTCACATCTTGTGCGTCAATCTCATCATTGACCAGACTGGATTTCATACCTTAAGCTTGGGCGGTGGAAGTAGCCCCGAGGGCTCTCTCAGCCATGAATCAAATCAATATAGCTGGGATGGCGGGCATGAATGCGATGCCAGGTGGGCCTGTAGGTGGTGTACCTATGATGAACACCCAATCCGCTGCTCCGCGCAGTGAACCGCCTATGACCCAGGAGAGTGTTTATGTACAGCTCAACACTTGTATCTACGACTATTTCCTCAAGCGCGGCCAGTTCGATGCGGCACGAATGCTGCTAAACGACGACAACATCAAGCTGGACACAGACGATCTCAAGACCAGCCCGAATCATATGAACGGTGTGGATGGCGATACTTCTATGGGCGACAGCAAAGATGAAAAGATCAAAATACCTGACGATTTCCCGCGCCCTCGAGTTCCAATGGACTCTGGGAACTCTTTTCTGTTCGAATGGTTCAGTCTATTTTGGGACATTTTTGCTGCGCAGCGCAAGAGACCTCCCATCAATCCGATGGCCCAGCATTTTGTCAATAGCTCACAAGTTCGTTCGCTCCTGCTATGTTCAGTCGGTTTTAATATACTAACATTCTTTGCGCTCTGTAGGGCTTAATGCGCCCGCGAGAACATCAGAACCAAAACCTTTTGCGTCAACCTGCCCAAGCTCAGGCTCAGGCTCAGGCTCAGATGATGATGCAGAATCACATGGTTAATATGCGTCGCAACCCGATGCAGAATATGAACCATCCGTTAAAGACGGCCTTGCAAAACAATGCTTCTGGAATGTACGTCTTTGCTACCATGTGGCTTGATAGGCTGATGAGCAGGATCCATTAATTGTATTTTACAGGAACCCTCAGCAAATTGCCCAGTTGCAACAGAATAAACAACAGATACAGATGCAGCGTGAACACTCAGATATGGATATGAATGGTCACCGTCCGCAGTCACCGTCGTCGGCCGATAATGCCCCCTCTCCGTCGAAACGACCCCGCTTAGATATCCAACAGGGGCAACCAATGCCTCCCAACGGTCGCGTACAGGGTCAAATCCCTCCTCAGCTGAATACACAGATGTTAATACAGAATGGAATGAATGCTAGTAGGATGAATGCAGCGCAATTTCAGGCGTTCCAGCAGCAGCAGGCTGGCCAGGCTGCAGCGCAGCAAAAATCCGTGCAGGTATATTCTCAGAACTTGCTCCTTCATCACTCGCGCTCAGCAATGAATAACCAGGGCATGCAAAACGGATTAATGAACAACGGACTTATGCAAAATCAAACGGACCTGATGTCGCAAATGCCGGACGGACAAGGCGGTATGCAGATGATGAACGGTCAATTTTACAACGGCGAAATGGCCGGGATGGGCCGAGGCGGGACAATACCACCGAACGGGAACGGGAACCACGCACTCCAGGATTATCAGATGCAATTGATGCTGCTAGAACAGCAGAACAAGCGTCGTCTGATGATGGCTCGTCAAGAGCAAGATAGCATTACCACCCGCCCCGACGGTCAACCCATGCCTCCTGGCCAACCCGGCCTACCTCCAGGAACCTCTCCACAGGGCAGCAGGACAGGAGCGTCACCGAACCCCAGCGAGCAGATGAAACGAGGAACTCCCAAGATCTCGCAGACTGGATTGCCTGCTTCGCCAAGTACCGCTGATTTACAAGGCCGTGGATCCCCTGCCTCGATGAACTTTAATCCTGGTCAGATGGGCGACATGAGCGGCAATTTCTACAACAATATGCGACCTCCGACATCGAACCAAGGAGGATTCAACCCACAGATGAACCAGGCCATGCAGCAAGGACCTAATGGACGGATGCCGACCGCCAACTGGCAGAATCCAGGAGGGCCTCAAGGTCAGCAGCCTATGGTGGCGCAACAGTCACCAGCCACGCAAGCGGCACCAACTCCACAGGCGCAAAACTCCATGCCACCACCATCTGCGCTGCCTCAAGGTACCAAACCACCTTCTCCCCAGCAAGGAGTAGCACCGCCGACGCCACAGCAAGCGAACAAGCCGGCACCCAAGGGTAAAAAGGATACCGAGAAGAACAACCGGAAGGTATGTTACCCCGATTTATTCACTTTTGACATGTCAGTTAACTTTTGTAGCGCATCACAAAGAAGGGAGCGGCAGCAGCCAATGCCAACACTGCAGCAACCCCGTCGTCTGAGGCCGAACCTCCCCCAACACCAACCCCATCTACTCCCATCACGCCTCAGCATCCGAACTCTTTTACCAAAAATGGAGTCAATGCAACGACGGCTACACAGCAGCAGCCTACATCGGCTCCTGCGCCACAAATTGTACAGCAACAGCCCGATCCTAATGTCGGAGCCTTTAGTGATCTCGGCATGCCAGACGTATGTTTTTGTTTTTCGGGTTGTTCATGCGATCAAACACTAACTTCTATGACTTTTAGGCATCGAACTTCAACCTTGACTTCAGCACGCTTGAAAACCCCGAGGTTTTGGAGCACTTTGACTTTGATTCTTTCCTCAACACCGATGCTGATGCAACGGGTTTTGGATTTGATCCAAGTAGTATTACATATCCCACAGATGGAGTCGAGACAGGCACGGATGGCTTGTAAATCTTTTTTTTTTTTTGCACAAACAAAAAAAAAAAAACATGTCTTTTTATCTGCCTGTGTTCCACTCGCATCATCATGATCTGTTATTTTCGACGGAGTCCATGGCGAGAAGTTAATAAGGAAGGAAATGATACAAATGTCTCTATTTTGTCTTGTCTTTTGGAAAAGAAGAATCTGATTCTCTGATGATATCAGGGGATATCCGGGGGGTTGTTTATTACCCTTTTCCGGTTTGTTTTACACCTTTTTTTTACCCCTTGTCTTTTATGCGCGTTACTGTTATGAATGTTTGATTATAACTTTCCCATCGATCTTCCTTGTTCTATATCGGACGAAAAACTCCCACCATCATCATCATATCATACCTCGATTTTTCATTTTATTCACGGGCTTTCAACTTATACCCACACTTTTCTTCTTCTTTCCATTATGTTTTTGCTTTCTGTTTGATTCTCATTATCATCTCGATCGGATCGGATTGATTATGTACATCCTCTCTTCTCTCGATTTTTTTTTCTCTTTCATTTCTTGTTGGGCTCAATCAATCAATCACTCAATCAATTCAGTAAATATCTTCCAAGGGGAAGTTGCGAGTTCATTACATCCTTATTCATTTTCGATTTGAGGCTGATATACGGACGTAGTCATGTGGTTGAGTATATAGGGTTACTGTCAGATTCATGGATCGATACAAACTTACTGGACTCAGTTAGAATTGGGCTACTTGGACTCGGATGTTTAGGTGAAAGTATCTTTGGTAGTTTGAAGATTTGAGCTATTAGGTCTGTACCTGATTGATCCCATGGTCCAACTTGAGAATATATTGTCTAAGTCATCAGAAGGATATGGATTCCTCAAAACAAAGCAAATCATCGTTCATTCGATAACTATCGTATACTTCATACTTATTACAAACATGCTTAGGCCCACTTCGTCGATACAACCGTCTGAAAACACTCAACTTCACTTCATCTGGTTAAGTCAACACCCACGAGACCTAGTTCCTTTTTCCTGATCTCCCCAAAATTTTCGAGCTTCCACCGCTGCTCCTGCTCCTCTCTTTCGAGATCGAAATCGTCCTGGACCAAATCTATCAAGTAGTCCACAACATTCCTGCAGCACATTTCAACTGCCTCTCTCTCAGTGCCACGGTGTCCATTGACAATGCCAACCTGGCCGGCCCGAGTGAGAAAAGGGTCACTCCGGAAAGTTGCCCAAACTGTGTAGCTGGGAGGCACAGATTCTCTCTTGAAGTTTTCCTTGATCTCGAGTCTGGAACTCAATCCGAGCATGTTGCATACTCCTAAACCGTGCATCGCGTACATTAATTGTGATCTGCCTCGACTCCTAATCAAAATAGAGTCACTCACTCTCGTATTTCTCACGCTCCGTCTTCAAATGTGCGATTGCTTTCGTCAGTCGGTCCGGAGTTGTTTTCCACTTCATGGTCCGCTTAGGCTCATCATGTGCTCTATCAGTGTTAATGCGTGGATTCACGACTGGAAGCAGATTAGACGCGGTGTCAGCAAGGACATTTCCGTTGATGCGCTTCCGGACTAGACGAGCAGGTTTGGGGATTCTGTTAGTTTGGGTCGCTGTGTGCACCGGCTTAAGAACCTTGTTGCTGGCTGTAATTGGCATGTCTGGTTGAGGAGGCAATGCCGACACGCGTTTGTCTTCAGGTTTCAATGCCGCAATCGTCGCCTCATGAAGTTCCTTGAGCTCTCGAATAAGGAGCAGATACAGAACCTCATGAGACGCTGCTTCGATAGCTTGATCCTCAGTTCCATAGAACTTGCGATTTCCAAAACTTGTCACAGTCCCTACATCGACCTGATAACGGTACCCCTTCTGGTGAATATATTTCGTATGCTCGGGGCAAGGCAGCTTCATCTCTTTTGCATATGCTAGTCATAGCATACGGTGTGAGACGTTATCCAATATAATCGGCAAGAATGAAGAAACTCACCGTTGAGCAAACCACCCCAGCGCCAGCTGAACGCCGTCAGATTTCCACTGGGCTCATCGGGGACATTCCAGTTTGCATAGCGAGCTTTCAAAATCGACAAAGCTACTCGACAGATCTCCACCTTGGCAGCCGCCAACGACTTCAGTGCTGGAATCTTGAGCGAGTCTCGGTACATTGTGAGTTTCGCTGACCAATGCCCACCATTTGCCTCCTGAGTATACTCAAAAACTGGCTCAAGCTGCGTCTGTTGTAGACTCAGCACGCCAAAATAGAACAGCACTTGCTCAGGGGTCAGACTGCGAGTATCGATCTCACTCAACTGT
Organism: Talaromyces stipitatus ATCC 10500; assembly: GCF_000003125.1. Classification (NCBI taxonomy): domain Eukaryota; kingdom Fungi; phylum Ascomycota; class Eurotiomycetes; order Eurotiales; family Trichocomaceae; genus Talaromyces; species Talaromyces stipitatus. The sequence continues at coordinate 1,694,667 of NW_002990121.1, read as the reverse complement.
GGGCCACTCTTGATAGCGAACTCAGTGACATCCACAGGAGTGAGTCTACCATCGCGCTCATTGCGATGATCCGCAGATGAATCGCACTCAGATCTCACCTCACCCTCTTCAAGAGCCCCTGCACCGTGACCATAATCGGCATCGTCGTATCCAAGGAACTTAGGAGCTTTAGGAACAACCTTTTGCTCAACTGAAATCGCTGCTGTTAAACGAGCACACTGTCCTTGAAGCTCCACTGCCTTCGATGATGCTCTTTGGTCAACATGGCTAGTAGATGTATTCTGACTAGTTGTATTCCACACACTGATCCTCGGAGCCCACGGACATAGGTCACTGGAGTAGCTGCTAAAACCTGTCCCAGGAGGCAGCGTCATGTTTGAAAATGAGACAGGAGTAAAAGGACCAGCGAACCCTGAAAATAGTGAAGCAGCAAACTTGGGTTCTACCTGAGTAATCTGAGCAGAAGCAGGTAGAAACTCGGTTGCAGGCTCACACACTGGTATGAAGCCAGGGTTGCTGTTTGGTTGTAACATATTCCCTTCGTTTGTCTCTTTTCCAGTTTGAAGATTCATACTGGAGGGTAAACAAGGAGTAGGAACAATGGGAATAAGGGTTTAAGATGACAGGAATGGGCCAGGGATGACAAGTAAAAGGGATGTGATAAAGAAAAGGATGAGAGGAAAAGAGGACAAGAGTGAGAGTGAGAGTGAAGATGAGAAAGAAGAGTGTGAGGATAAAATAGGAGAAGAAAGGATGAGGGTGAAAAGAGGGAAAAGAAGAGACACTAGAAGAGTGAGAGAAAACAAAGTGCCAAAAGGGGCAGTTGCATTTACGCCCAGTGAGTGTGCCATATTAGGAAGGAAGGCAAGAGCATGGTGCCTGGAGTAAAAGGCATACATAAGGGTTGTGTTTGTCTCTCCTCACAACTAATATACAGAAAGGAATGTACTCTTCAAGAGGCATAATCTATCTATACTCGTATGGAAAAATAACACTTCTGTATGCTTGAATTGTTGTTCACACTTCAATCATTCCGCCATTCAGAGATCATCGTCTTCAGCAGTAGAGCTTTCTTTTTCATTCTCAAGATGAAGATCTTTCTCGATGCGTGGATCTCTTTCAACTTGACGTTCCTTCTCAAACCGAGACATTTTTTTGGTTGGGGACTCGCTGGTTTGAGAGACCTCATCGGGCAGTCTAGACTGTCGCTTTCTTTTTGTCTCGCTAGACACTTGCACAACACTCTCAGTAGTTCGTACTGTAACGTGGGGATGGGATGCGCCTGACTTGGACACCTCCCTGCTAGATTGCTCGCTAGCAGGCTCAGATTCAGCGTGGGCACTTTTTCTGGATGGTCCTTTGCTCTCTTTCTTGCCTTTGACATGGGATTTAGGGCTGACAATAACCTTTCGCGTGGTGACGGTCTCGATCACGTTATCTGTCTGACCAGATCTCACGCTGGAACCTGAAATCTGACGGACGTCCTTTGGATCCACTTGGGAAACAGCTCTGGATGCATTCTTCGAATACGATTCAGATCGAGCTTGACGGGCCGCTGATGGACGGGAGACGGGTGGCATCGACGGAACGGCAGTCTGTTGAGTCGATGATGCGGTAGTGTGTATCTTTGCAGGATTCATCGAATCACAATAGCTGAGAGAATACGAGTCATCATCCCGAGACGCAGCAAGACTGGCCTGATGGCTGTGCTCGAAGCTCATGCCAGCAATACTAGACATGGCTCGACTGCTCACAGATATGGGTCCTGCATCAGGCATGGAAATGTCGTCTATACTGCGCTGAGTCTGTCGTAGACGATGAGCGAGGCCTGGTTCAATGAAAGGGTCGGACCCCATAAATCCAGGATTATTCTGCAGTCCTCCAAAGTTCGTAGGATTCAGATTGAACCTGGGATCGGCGGTGAAATTTGGCCAATTCATCATTGGGGGAGGCGCCTGTGCAGTAGTTGGATTGATCGATTTGTGTCCCCATTGAGGCACGTTTGAAAAGGTATTCTGATAGTTCCCTTCAAACCCAGTCATGCCAGTCATTCCAGCCACCCGATTAGGTTCATATCGTGCTGTATCATGTCGAGTCGGTGAATGTCCATGCAGGTCCTCGTTGTCCTTCGGACCATCGTAATCAATGTATCCACCAAGACCTCCGTATCCTCCACCATAGTTCATTTGGAGTCTGAACACATTGGCAGGAAGCTGGTTCCACATATAGGGATTGGGCCATGCTATACCGCAGTTCTCCAAAACATCTGATATCAATTAGCTCATGACCATCAAAAAGGTTAAGGGTGGAACACAGACTGAGGGGAGCATGTTGAAACGAGAAGACAACAACGTCTTTGACCCGTTCAAAAGGTGGTGAACGATTAGGACGTGAGAATCCTTCTGATACAACAATCCGTATGCGGCCGTGGGTTTCGGAAGCATCCCAGACATAGGCATCAATAACCTCGGGATGAAACTGAGGGAAGCGGAGAAGTTCATGATTCCCATTCTTGTCGACCTCTGTTGCACAATGAGAAACTGGATGGAAAATTGCGAGAAGAGTTGATATCACTCACGAGAACCATAGTCTAGATAGAAGAATATTGTTAGTCGACTATCAAAACTTGGAATGGTGAATGGATAGCATACCTAATATATGTGGCCATGAAGTTCGAGGACCAAACAGCGTACCCCTATCACTCCAATCAGAACAGAACATTCGAATATCAAGAATAGAGGCGGAGAGACGTACGCCACGCAAACATTATCCGTATAAACCCGAACCTCATACAAAATACAATCATCCGGGTGCATCAAACTCTCCAAGATACGTGACGGATGTGGCTTTTCCCAGCTATGAATCGAAATCCGAAATGGGCTTTGAGTAGGCAAACTCGGTACGAAACAAGTGAGAACTGGCAATTGACCCAGAGACCGCTGGCTGTAGAAGAGTTGGGAGTTGAAATAGGGAGCACTGAGGTAAGGAGAGTCTGATATCGTCGGCGTTTCAGCGTCTCGTTCATGAAAGTGTATAGGAGTCGAATGCCATACCTTTGTCACTGACGACGCAGCACTGTGTCCGGAATTCCTGTATAGGTATCTTGGACCGCTCCGGGAAAAGGAGCACATCCCAGTTGGTATATCTCATGTTGCGAGTAGTAGACGCTGTGAAGCTGAATGAGGTAAGAGATAAGTACAAGGTTAGGGAGAAAGTAATCAGTCAAGGTCAAGAAGAGACCGTGGTAGAGGGCAGAAGAGGAAGAACGACAATGAAGCCAAAGCATGAGTGAGTGAGCAGAAGGTGGGAGATATATGCCCCTGTTAGACACGAGACCTGCACGGAAGGCGCTTGCCTCTCATGTTGTTGCCAAAAGGGAAGGAGCGGCGGAGGTAGATCCAAGGGCTCTCTCTACGCATGAACAGAAACGGACATGAAGGGAATGAATTATAGGAATGAGATAGCGGAGGTCCTTTCAACTATGGAGCCGTCCACGAAGGGAGAAACGTCTGCTTGTGTCGTAAAACATCAAGACTGGTAGAAAGAATAGACAAACCGAACATAATCGTAGATTGGCCATGATCCGTAACTCCATTCTAATCATCCCTAATACTTACAAGAATAAAGGCGTGAAGCAACTGAGATCCTGGAGGCAAACCTCCTGATAATTCATCATTTCAGGGGTAAAATGACGACAGTAAGATTTCAAACAAGTGTCGTAATACTTGAAGCCATGTCAACGGTCTAGAGACAACGCGCTACACGTAAGAGAAGAGAAAGTCAAGAAAAAGAAAATAGAGAATAAGACTGGTAGAAGATTGAGACATAAGAGAAGTGGTCCTAAAACCTAGAGAACGTAGTCGGGGTACAGTTGGAGGAAACCTCGCATTGAAAATGGGTACAAAGTAAAGGAAAGGGAGCTCGAAGGACGGTAAAGGAAAGAAAACGATCACAAGCAGCTTAGCATGTTGTACAGTCGTCAGTCTACAAAAAGCATATAATGAAACAAACCTCAAAAGCGCGTTCGACAAGACCGGTTCGTAAGAACAGAGGCTTCATAAAAAAACTTTTTGCAGCACGCCGACCCAACGAGGCAAGGAGCACACAAATGGAGATTTAAGGAGGAAAAAGAGGAAAAAGAAAGAAAAAAAGGTAAAAGAACAATCTTGAAGTTGGAGGGCATGAGAGTTCGTGCATCATTAGACGCAGGAAAGGAGAAAAACAATTCAATACGCAAGCCACCCGAAACAACATAGCTGGGGATGAAAATCGCTCACGTGAACGCGGAATCGTTCCATAAATTGAAGTAAAAGAACCCGCTCAGATGAAAACAAGTGCCTAAAACAGTATGCCCATCAAGAGCAATAGAGAAGACTTAACCGTAAGGGAAGAGCAAGCTGATAGTCATACCAGTCACGTTGCCGGAAGATGATGCTAAGAAACTCTCCTGAAGTCATGGAATATTTTGTTCATTCCTTACTAGCGAATTCAAGTTAGTTGAAATCGGGTCCAATCTGGTCTTGAGAAGTTGGAGAACCAACCTTCATGGGAGCGAAGCCACCGCCGTACTGGTGAGCAGGGGGCATTCCCATGTTAGGGTAGATGGGTGGGGGAGGCGCAGGGCGGTAGGGGGTTCCAGCAGGTCCGGAGTTGTTCTGAGAGCGGCCCCAGCTAAGACGGACACGAGAGTTGCCGATAGGGTAGCCCTGCATCTGGTTGATAGCCATCTCGGCAGCATGGCGCTGGACGAACTGAACGAAGCCACAACCCTTGCCAGGGGGAATCTTGACGTAGGTGATTTCGCCAAATCCTTGGAAGAAAGAACGAAGCTCATCCTCGGTAACGTAGCCGGAAAGACCTCCAACAAAGACGGTTGTGTTGTTGGGATCGGTGAACTGGTTCATTGGCTGAGGAGCACCGTAGAAACCCATAGGAGGACCACCCATAGCGGCAGGAGGGTAGATACCAGCGGGGCCAGGCATGCCCATGCCACCAGGACCAACGCCAGGACCCTTGTTCTTGGGAGTGGCAGTCGAGATGCGCATGGGACGGTTACCGCAGTAGACACCCTGCATCTCACTCAAAGCGCGCTGCTGATCGTTCTCATCAGAGAAGCGAACAAAACCGTAACCACGAGACATGCCGCTGATGGGGTCAGTCATGATCTTAGCGGACTTGCAAGATGGGAAACGGCTCTGGAAAAGAGACACCAGGACGTATTCGTTGACTTCAGGGCCGAGATCACCGACGAAGATCGAGTATTCCGGTCCGCGCTCGTCACGGCCTCGGTCAGCGAGTCCACCACCAGTAGCCCAGTTAAGCTTGAAAGCGCGGGTCGTATTGGGCATGGGAGTACCGTTTAGGCTGAGAGCTTTGGCAGCGGCTGCGGGGGAAGCGAAATCGACAAAGCAGTAACCAGCATTGCTTCTACTGTCAACATTAATCACAAGTCGGGATAACGGCTCAGAATGCTTTGCTTACCCAGAAAACTTGTCGCGAATCATCTTGACATTAACCTGTTCGCCCATCTGGAACCAAAGGTTGCGAATGAAATTTTCGTCGATCCATGGCTCGAGCTCGCCCATCCTATAATCAGCCGCGTCGTGTTAACAAATCAGGTTTCGGCATATGTACGCAGGGCGTGTTTGCTAAAGGTGTCGTAACATACCAAAGAGTGGTCTTGCCGTCGCCTCCCTGCTGGGTAGCAGCAGCAGAGGGTTCACCAGGGGTACCAGCGAAAGGAGCGGGGGAAGGATCAGCTTGACCGGTCATGGTGGTGTCGGCAGGGGCGGGAGCACCGGCAGATGCAGCGCCGTCCTGCTGGTTTTGATATTCGTAGTTCTGGAAAGACATGTTGATAACAGTTGAACGAGAGCGCACAGCAAGAGAACTAGTGATTAACAGTTGCTTTTAAGATTCGTTGATGAATGCCGCGACTTTCGAAAACTGGCACGAAAATCGAAGACAAGGATTGAGTCGTAAAAGCTTTGCGAGGCGCAAGAAGGTATCTTATTCCTGTGTGTATGAAAATTTAATTAGTCAGATATTCGATATGACAGCCAAGAAAAGAAAGAAGACAATGAAGCGAAAGACTTCTAGAAAGAGCTGTGAAACTCGATGAAGAGCGCGAAGCAGCACTAATCTCAAAAAAAAAAAAAAAAAAAAAAAAAAAAGAAATTGTGAACGGCCTTGCGACAAAATCTGCGCAGTCCTCAACCGACGCAGTCGCATAGATTTGAGGTGTCTCGCGCGATCAGGTACGAGTGTCCAGTAAACACGAGCAAAACTGAGGGTTGGAAGCAGTTTGATGCTGCGTGGTCACTCTCGCTTCCGTTTTCGGCGAAACACTCGAACAGTCAAATCGGCACGGAGCAGAAAGAGGCCAAGTATCGGGTATGGCTACCCGGTCAGCTCCGTAGGTCGTCATGACCCAAATGTTGTCCATATTTTGTAGTCATATCGATACAGATTTTTTGGTGCAAGTTTCGACAGCTGGATATATTATCAATCGCCCAGTAGCCGACACCATCGACATTGACCAGGTGAATTGTCGCAATATGCGCGGCTTCTTCACAAATGTTGTTGGCCTGTTGACAGACGCCGATAAAAGTGTGCGATCTCGTCATTGTCGATGGGACGGTCCGGTATTGAGTCATTTTTGCGATGCGCCCAGTCAAGTGTGTTTTGACGTTGAGTCGCACAAGTCGCAAAACCAACACGATGCAAGAGATGGCAAATTTGCAGCAAGAAATGGACAAACACGTGTAAGGAACACAAAAGCAAGAAATAATAAAAGATGACAGATGATACACAATATGAGAATTAGATAGACTTACCAGAATGAGATTGAGGTGGATGGTCAGGGATGAAGATTATACGATCTTTATCGATACCAAAAAATGACCGAGAGGGGCGAGATGAGGGGAGCGACCGCAAGTCGATAAGAAGACGAAGGAGCTAATACGTAGAAACACGTAAGGATAGCAGAAATGATGATGTTGATGTTGATGATGATGATGATGATATGGAAATCCCGCGACACGAAGGAACACGAAAATGGGGGGAAGGGATAACAACAAGATCAAAAATTTCTGCAGGGTAAATTGAAGAAATCAAAGAAGAAGAATGAGAATGAAAAACTCCGTCCGTATTCCGCGAAAGGACAACTAAGGGGAGAGAGGAAGAAGAGAGTGAGTGTGAGTAGAAAGAGAGAGAGAGAAGACAAAGCAGCCAACAAGGAAAGATTTTTTTTTTACCTTGGGGAGTCGAATTGGGTGGATGGATGGAGGGGAAAGGGAAGGAGGGAACTCTGGACGGGAACTGGGAAGGAAGGAAGGCACGGAGAGCGCAGCGACTCACAGAGTAGCAAAGAGCGACCAGGAAGGTAGAGCGTAGGGAAGGAACAACCGGCTGGCGGGAATGGAGACTTTGGGCTGCATCGTGTGGTTTGCCTTGCTGATTGGCTGGTCGATGCTGGGACACTAGACAGATTTGAGACTAGGTCAGAGTGTGGGGTTTCTTATATAATCTTGGATGCATTAACTAGTTAACTAACCTTACCTAACTGGGTTAGATAACTTAAACTAGTTAGTTAGCCTTTTGTATTTGCACTGTATCTTTGTATTGATCTTAAAAGTGAAGGTGAGCTGAATGTGGAGTAATATTAGGAACGGCTATTTATATACAGTCAGTGTATCAAGGACTACATATGGCATTGAAGTACTAGCTACCCGAGTCTTGTATCGAACAACAGATAAGCGACATAGCCATCCAAGACCAGGTTTGACTACTTCGGTAATAATATTAGCCACTATTAATCATATAAGACGGAAATCCTGGACAATAGAATGGATCAATTAACTTTATGTTCAATGGCCACTCCATCTGTCAAATCAGACCGAGTCTAGCAAATATCAATGCTCTAGTACTGATAATGAACTACTTAACTCTCTTATCCATTAATTTATCATGCTACTTACGGAGCACCTTGCTGCTCTCAGTGACGTACATGGTATGTAGCGTGTAATATACTATAGTAAATACATACGGGGTAATTGCGATCCGACAGACTGGATCCGATCTGATTGCAAATACAGACAATGGCCCAAAAAAGAAAAGAACACAGAATAGGTCCACAACTACTTTCCGTGATCCATTAATAGCCTCCCATACAGATTACGATGTTTCCGAGCTCTCTCTTACAGATGTTTAAATGTGGCTGCCTTGCTGCCTGGTAATACGGTACGACAAGGGTAATTCGAATACGTACCTGTAAGTAAACTATGATGTAAGAATCTGCAAGGATTAACCGACTTCCCTGTACCTCTCTGAATCGTGTCACTCCATATGCCACATACAATGCAAGGAACATGCATTGTAAGGAACATATTCAAGGTAGGGTATATGTAGTATTGTACAGAGTACTTGACAGGACTACAGATAGCTGAAGCGGACAACATCACATTTATGAAATTGTGATGAATCATGCGGCTAAACGAAAAAAAGAGCCAAAAATTCTCTTGTTGATTCTGCTCAAATACGTTACGTACGAGGAGACGCTAGGCAGACGTTATCCATGGAAGCTTTGGCAGGATACAGAAGTGACCCCCGCCCAACAAAATGTCGTATGATACGGTATGAGAAATACCATGCTTGTATTTGAAAATATCACCAGTAGACAGCCAATATCAAACTACAAGTTCACCTCCTTTCCCCAGCTCGTCTCCCAGGTATTGAATCGTTCTCTCATAGACTCTCGCAGCCTCCATTTCCCATAGCCCTGTACGACCACTCTCATCTCCGTTTCCATCTATATCCATCCCATCTTCCCAGTCATCTTCGTTCTCACTCTCGTCCTCACCCCCATGGGACTCGTCATCCTTTACCCTCTTCTCCACGACTGCAATCCGACTCGCTTCCGCGATACTCTTGATTCTCACCTTTTCAGTCACACTAACAATGCTTTTTGTATACTCGAACCCGCTTAGAGGTATACCAGACTCGACGTCTTCTCCGACCAGGAGACTGGCGAATATGATATCCAGTTTTCTGAGAATCCGGAAGGTAGGCTTTGGCTGGAAAGGATAGTCTGGGAAATAGGTATTTACCAACCCTGCTAAGGAGATGAGGTAGGGTATTTGTATGGACGCTATATCACCGTATTAGCTCTTTGACTCCTAGAAACGGAGGAGGCAGGAGACTCACGTGTCCCACTAACCCAAACAACGTCAATAACATCCTCGACATCCTCGACAACCTCTTTAAAACTCTCATATCCTTTGGACTGCTCTTCATCATTATCCTTCTCCTTATCACCGTCTTCTCCTTGATCATCAATCACACTACTAAACTTTTTCGCATGTCGGCGGTTTATCCGTAATATCTTGCCATCCACATAATTAATTAAGGATGATTCTTTTGCACCACCGGGTTTGAGTGGATGCATCCGTTGACGCGGAAGATGAGATGGTGTCGTAGTACTGGCGGTGGCTGTGGAGGGGGCTGGAGATGGGAGGGTAGGATTGAGAAAGCCTCCTCCTTCTCCTGGTTGGAGAGAGCTGCCCATGATTATTGATCTTATAAGAGTCGAAGAAAATCCAGGCCCAAGCTTTGTTGACCAGTTGGATGGTGTTCAGCTGTGAGAAGGGAATATGGCAGCTATGAGAAGTGTTAGTGATCGACTCCTCTACTTGGTTGAAAGCTAGACTCACCTTTCTATGCGCTAGACTACTGAGAATGGTAAAAGTGTTTTATGCAGATTATAACTAAACTGCAAAATAGAAATTTACTTATTAAGTTACATTATTGATCTAGTGAAAGTGAATGTCTAATAAGTCTCGCTTCAGAAGAATGCCGAGGCAAAAAATACCTTGGAAGGCAAATGGTAAAGGCGGTGGCATATCGGGAAGTCTAAAGCTAATCGGGACTAATTAGAATCTAAGAATAAGTCTCCGTATCTTAAGAACTAATTTCATATTTGCTTTCCTTGAATAACTTCATGTCGGAGAAAACGGGGTCTTTCAGTGGATTCAGGGAGGAAATGCAGGATCAACACTCGGCACTCATCTCTGAGGTCCCCTAAGTGTCGGATTTGCTGAGCAAATGCAGCTTACGTAGCTTCGACGGAATCCCTCCGATTAGCCCGTCGTTTATCAGCCAGGTTAGCAGTGTAACGTCTACGGCGACAACGATGAACATGCAACCAGCATTTCCTCTCATCGGTTTTTAAGCTGCAGGAATCAGCGCAAACATGGTCTGATCCATTTATCGAGAGGTTACCGAACCTCTGACATACTGCAGACAACCCCCGCAACCCGATTTATACACCAGACACAGTTGCACCGCTTGCAACCCATTCCAGCTCTGGCATCCTTCCACCTAGGTACAACCCAAGACTTGTTAGCGGTTTATCTAGGTCCAGCTTCATTATCCTCTCGTCCTGAACAGTCTCGCAATTTGACCGGCTACAGTCATAGCCTCAACGACGAGCATGTCGCCTACTAACCACCTTCAGGTATTGCGGGATCCTCTTTTTGCCTCAGTGGATGACACCGAGTAAGAGTAACCCACAGTCAGACTCGCGCCATTTCTTTACACTTACTCTCAAATCTAGCATCGTTCTCATTCCTGGTATTGGAACTACGTTGCCAGAGAACTGGCCGTTTGCTGACCTAGAGTGGCTTGCCACCCTACCCAAGTGCTGATAGCTACAAGGATTTGCCAGTATCTATTATTCACACGGCGCGGCTCTTTGTCATGGCAGATATGTCATTTCATGGCTATTTACCCTGATCCGAGACTTGAAACCTCTCGTATAGTCGTTTATATATTCTAAATCCACCGGATACATAAAATTAGGCGATCGCTAAACACCCTATACACTCCAGAACCTCGTCAGCATGATTCATACAAAAATCTTCATGTAACACGATTGCGTCTAACTCAACTCAATATCAGAAAATGTGAGAAGATTATTTGTAAGCTGGTTTTTGCAGACACGGCGCAAACACACTTATTCTATTATCCACTTTTCAGGAGATATAAGAATCAAGGTTACGCTACTCTGGCCCCAGCGGACTCATCATGATAGTGAAATGGGAAAGAAATATGGGCTTCAATACACTTACCCTTTTTGTAGTAGAATATGTACATATGAGAGAAAATAGACTAACGCCGGTATCAATGCATGAAATTTTCTAAACATGAAGATTATCTCCGTCACTATCACATTCCCTCAGGCTAAACATATTCGTCAGTATACCTCTCAGCTAGAGAAAGATAAGAGAAAAACATACCATAATCCTCCCCCGACTCTTCTTCAACTTCTCAATCTTTCTTTTATCCTCATCAAACCTCCTCAACAACTCATTCTGTCTCTCCTTCCTCTTCTCTCTAGTCTGGAACCTATAAAAGTCTCCCAGACCTTCCTCTCTCTTCCGCTGCTTCTCAACGAGTTCTTTAACCTCATCTTCGCGCGCAACATCCGTGAATCGTGGACCACGAGTAACCGTGATGAAACCATCTTCATCCGGCTCTGCGGCGCGACGGGACACTTCAAGGGCACGCGTTTCTTCCCATTGTGTATATAGGGCCATGTAATTATTCACAATACTCAATAATTCGTCCGCCGACGGATAACGGATTTTTGAGGCATGTTTCCTGTATCGTGTTATCCCGAGCGCGGGAAGTCTATCTTCAATACCTTCGCCCCAGATGATAGGACTCTTTCTCTCTTTAGAGGCAAATTTCCGTACGGCTTTGAGACTTGCCTCCATGGCCGGTCGGTCGACAAAAGTGACTATTGCATGTGTTCCGCTAGTATGTAATTCCCTATCCCATGTTGACGGTAATCCGGCAGAACGTAATTGCGTTTCCAATTCTTGAGAAGTCACCACGTCTTGTCGTTTACGTTTTTTGCCTTGCTGTGAAGATAATGTCTCTGCGGTATTTGTCGTAGGTGCATGTGTAGTAACAGCATTTGATCGGGAGAATACCCCCTCAAAATGGACCCTCTCAACCCGCCCGGCCGACAATTGACTCGAGAATAAATGTCGCAGGTGCAATTCTGTTGTATCAACGGGCACATTCACGAGAAATAATGACCGTGCAGTGTCCGCGTCTGGTATACGGGGTTCATGTGGTCGCAGATATACATAATGCGTGACTGGTTTCGGGAATGAAGATGACGCTGGGGGTAGTTTCACGGGAAGCACTGCGTATCCCGGTACTTCTGTAATCGCTGTTGAGGATTTCTTCGGCATGTTGGCGATATTATGCCGGTGGTTGTCGTTTTTCTGGGAATTTGATGCAGTAAAAAGAAGCTTCGAAAATAAATTTATTTAGAAACCGAAATTCTGCCGTCGTACCGCCTTTAGACGGCAACTATACCCGAGAAGAGTATGTATCCTTATCAGCCCTAACCCTATATTGATAAAAGCCCTAATTCATCACAAGCATCCCTTCCAATCTCTATGCGCTACTCATGCTCTGGGTTCATATAGCAGGGCTGTCCGATGGAGTATAGAACCACTCATTATCATTCAATTGCTTATTATAGCAGGCTAACACATATTGGCCCCGTTGTAAATGACTGACGATTGCAAGAGTTACACAAACCATCATCAGAAATTACTATCAAAGATTAATCGAGAATAACTAATTCGTTTCTATCACATCATCATAGATAGGCAAGCCGCAAGGACCTCAAATCAATCATCACACCTTATCAGGATCATTGATACCGCCGTTAGTGATGACATATGTCGCCTCACGTTCGGGGCAATCTGTAATCCCATCAGTATGTGTACAGCGACGGCTTCAGAGAAGATAATTTACCTGGTGAATCCTGAATCTTGGCAACTCGCTCATCACCGCGACCTTTGCGAAGAAGGACTCGTGTGGTTGAGGCATGAGCAAGAACATGTCCACCCACAGGCTTGCGACCATCAGCTCCTGCAAAGAGGGCACTGGCTCCGGGATCGCTTTGTACTTGGTTTGTCTGGATGCATAAGTATCATTATTCGAAACGGAGTTAAAACGTATGACCTACCATCAAGACGCAGACATTGAACTCTAAAATGAACCAGTCAGTACCGAATGTTTCGTTGGATTTAAGCAGCATACCTTCAGCCAAATGAGATAATCTGATAAGAAACTGATTGAGCTTCTGCTGCCGTTCAGCAAGCTCTCCACGACCTGAAAAGTCAACACGGAAGCAGTTCATGATACTGTCAATGACAAGAAGTCTATATTGACCCCCAGCAAACTCCTTCGAAAGCGTATTCAACAACTCAAGCTGATGCTCACTGTTCAATGCACGAGCGTAAGAAATATTCTCCTGTGTAGACTCAGCATCGAGACCATAACGTTCAGCAATCTGCGCAATACGTTCGGGTCGAAATGTTCCTTCGGTGTCCATGTACGCGACTTTCCCTTCTCCGCCGCCCATTTCTTTGGGTAACTGTGCGATAACGGACATGGTATGAGAGAGTTGGGTTTTGCCGCAACGGAATTCACCGTATACTTCGCTGATGCTCATGCTTGAGAAGCCACTACAACCACTGATTAGGCATTGCCTCATTTAGGTCCTGTTGTAGTCTGACTTACCCTCCCAGGATAGCATCAAATTGCTTACTACCAGTTGAGATCTTGAATACTTTCTTTCGCTGATGGCAGAGCTCCATGGCAGTGATGAATCCATTTGCAGTTGGCTAGACCAACCGCCAAAAGTTGTCAATAATCTCTCTCAACATCATAGAAAAGAGAACATACCAAACATTTCTGAATAGCCTCCTTGATCTTCTCAACCTTGATTTCGCTGAATCCTTTGATCTTGAGCAGAGTCCTACGAGTCGCACCATGAACAGCCTGCAAGAAGAACACAAAATTAGCATGCGCCGGCTACAGCGAGTAAGGGAAATGTAAGAAGGAAGTACAGCAATAGTGAAATAGCCATTGGCTTTCAATTTTGTGATATCAGCCACTCCGATGCCTAGAGTCAGTTAGTATTAGCCAAGGTAAGGATCGTGTCGATGGTGTACCATGAGCTTCGAGGTTGTCAATGTCAATGATGAAGTCCTGCAAAATGGTTAGCTATGTATCGATTGGAAAGGGAGATTATCAATTCATACATCGAGATCGGAGTCGTCGCTGGGTTCAGAGGCAGGCATGATGATGATGTCTCTGCTTGGTATTGGGATAAGATGAAAAGATGGTGTGCTTTGATGATTTGAGAATAGAGGAAGAGAGAAGGAAGACAGAAAGTGGAAGGATAGAAGTCCTGGTGGAAGGCACTGAGGTCCAGGATGCTCCTTCCTCTGTTGTCTTTGCCCGATGTGTGCAGTCACATGAATTTCCTATTTAAGCACACACCAAACTTGCCTAAAGAAGAGAATGAGAGAACGCAGCCGTAAAAATATTCCAGTCATTTCATATTATTGGGAGACTCGATAAAAGATACTTCAATAGATAGTTTCCAACTTTGCAACCAACATCAAATCGCATCATCCCCTCCATCCATCCAACATACTCCAACCCCCTGGTCGATCAGTTCACACGTACACAGACAACCCAATCACTCAAACTTGAAATTTTGACAAGTCACCACATTCCAACAGATGGCAAGTAATCAAATGTTCCTCCACTTTCTCTCAGCCCTGTTTCTCCTCCCATCATTTTTCGTGTCTCCCAACCCTGGCTTTGCTTGTTTTTTTGTCGTAAGAAAATAAAAGAGGAAAACACCGTTGATTATCCAATAGACGCCAAATCACCAGAGGAAATGCTCCGATCCGGTCCGAACCCAAATGCATTAAGATCCTAGTTCATGCAGAATCTCGTCAAAGGCCGTACACGTAACAAAGGGGATATCAAATCTCCGAGTGATGTTCCGGTCAGAGATCAGTGGTAGTAGGTGTTGAGAAAAAAGGAAAAGGATCGTAAAGGCTCATAAGAGAAAATGAAAATAACGGTAGAGGGTTGAAAAGGTATTAGATATGGGAAAGAAAATAGAAAGACCGAGCCGGTAAACCTAATACAAAGGGAAGAATGGAGAGAGGTTGGATTTCGAATGGGAAGCTGAATGTGCGGTTTTAAGCTGCAGCGGTAGTGGTAGCGGCAGCCGAAGGAGCAGCAGCAACGACATCCGCAGAGCCGTCGATAGCCGCGGCGGGAGCAGCAGGAGCAGCAGGAGCAGCAACCGGAGAAGTAGCGACGGCAGTAGATGTTGCACCTGGGGCGGCGGGGGTTGTGGTGGTAGCAGCGGCAGCGACGGGTGTGGCCTTATCAGCAGAGGGTTGAGGCTTGTTTTCGTTGGTTGGGCAATCGCGAGAGATATGGCCGGCTTGAGAGCACTTGTAGCACACCTTTCCAGCAGAGCTCAAGGGACCCCCGTTTGGTGCAGTGCAGTCGCGAGAAATGTGGCCCTACAAGAGTCAAAATTCGGCTTTGTCTCATAATCGTTACTGAAACTTACCAGTTTGCCGCATGCGTAGCACTTCATGGCCTGAGCCTGGCAATCCCGGGCGAAGTGGTTAGGGCCTCCGCACTTGTAGCAAGTAGCAGCTCTGGGATATCCTCCAAAACCGCCGCGGAGTGATCCACCAAAGTTTCCGCGGGGAGCACCGCTGCCGCGACCAGCACCAGTCTGGATGTTGGGAGTGGGGCAGTTTCGCTATACCAAACCACGTCAGTGATTGACCCCCGTCAAATTCGGAGAGAAAAATGCTTACAGCCAAGTGACCGGGTTGACCGCAGCCATAGCAGCGGCCGCCATTAGCGCCGCCATTCAAGCGAAGAGTAGGGCAGTCAGCCTGGACATGGCCTAATCCTTGACAGTGGTAGCACTGCTTGGCTAGGAATTGTTAGGAGTTCGTTTGAATAAGAGAGAAAACGATTTACTCACTCTCAGTAGTACGAGGTCGGGGGCAGGCATTGGACTCGTGGCCTAGGAAGGCATAGCGTCAGTCTGGAATCATGATATAGCCGATGGACGTGCGCATACCAGGTTGTTTGCCTAACAAGTCAATAACGTCAGCTAGAGCCCCGAAGTAGAACAAAAAATCCGGACAACGATACGTACAGTTATAGCAAAGTCGCTCAGCAGACGAGCACACCTCTGCTCCAGTCAGTTATGCACCGAAGACGATGAGCAGTCCTACAAACCAGCGTAATGGCCGATGTTGCCACACTTGTAACAGGCACGACGAGACAACAACATCTTGACTTGTGACGAGACTCCTATCCGGGATTAATCAGCTCTGCTTTCCGCGGGATGCTATGTATAGGATATGAAAGAAGAGGAGGAAAATGGCAGGAATGAGGCGATTCCGGGGAAAGAGAGATATCAATACAACAATTGGCGAGACGGGTGCCACTCCATTTGGCGCAAGAAGCAAGATGAGATCGCGAAAGGTGAGAGAATCCAATTCAAAAATGTTCTCTGGCCATTTGCTGACATAGTTGCTCTACCCTAAGCGTAATCTGAGGCAGTTTACGTTGAAGGAAGTTGCAATCCAGGGCTGCCACGTGATTTCTTCTCAAGGAGTTCGACCATGTTGTCGTTGATCGAGGTCGAATTGACGAATTGCAGAGCTAGGATAGTATATGGCGCGGTCGAAGGATTGATCTTGTATCTCTCTTCATGTACCTGTCCTATACCTCCTCATTCCATTTCCTTTTTAAAGATAGATCATAGCTTGGCATGGAGTGAATGTTGTGCGGTGATAGACAAACAGTATTAAAATCCCACTCACACTATCGTGAATCCAACAAATCTATTCAATGCACAGAGTCAGTTTAGAATATGCAACCAATAAAAAAAACATAATAATATCTTCAAGCCACAACCAATAGAGAAATACATATGTGATATAGACAGATATATGTAGGGATAATAATTAAGTGACGATCTAACAGATCACAAAGCCAAGAAGAACTCACACAATAAGAAAATAATACCCCAAACCACACAAGCAACTCACAACAACCTCAAGTCCAAAGAATTTCGAGGCCCACCCAAGGATGATAAGATAGTTTCGGCGAATATCTCCAAGTAAGATGGTGAATATTCAGACCAAATACTCAAACAAATATTTCAATAGATTTAATAGAGCAATCACAAGCTTGTGAAGAAAAGAGCAGGAAAATAAAAAAAAATTAGTTTTCCGCGCCTTTCCGTATTGCGTAAAGTGCGAAGAAATCCCCGGAATTAGATGTGGCATGACGCTTGGACTAATTAATATGGGGCTCAACCCTGAGCTAGCTACGAATAACTTCATTTGAAGGCTCCCAGTTTAGGGACTTTGTGTATGTGCATAGCCCCATGGCTTCACTATTACGTTCTCTATTCCTCGAGAATTAGACAAGATTAACGATACATCAACAATAAACACCGTTCCCCGTCAAGAAAGTGCATCCTCCCAGAAGTCACTTTTGAAGTTTACAGCCTTATGCATTTATGCATCGCTCTCCTTTTCAATCACGGCTGGGGCCTTGATTTCTTTTCCTTTAACGAACCCTAACCCTTCGCCGCTCTGGATAAAAAAGGATGTTAGCCTGAGTCAAAGCAGATAAGTGGACATAAACTTACGTAGCTGATAAGAGGCGACACTTCAACGCCAGCATTATCACCCTCAGTGACAACAACTGCTCCCGCCTGCTCGAGCCATCGCTTTCCCTGAAGCATGATATCCTGCTTGCTAGTATCCGGGTCGTCTTGGCCGGTGCCTCGCGCATTCTTGAGCGGAGAGAATTCGTCCTCGCGACGAACCTCAATGCACGCGAACTTGTCTAGCGGTGTCAAGGGAAACACATCAAACACGAATTGTTCCAATTTGATACCATTGGGCTTCTCAGGCTTCACTGTCTCTCCATTCTCTAGGTTGACACAAGGAATCTTCTTGCGTGCAACGTGGTGAGGGAGCTTGTGAGCCCATGACTCAATTCCTTCCAAGAACCGGAAGGAGTAGTAGTGATTGACAATATTTGCAGCACGGAACTTGAGCATCTCAGGGTGTTCAGGGTCCTTAGCTTCGGCGGTTTCCTTGTCGATCTCCGAGTATTCCACCACGTCAGGCTTGCCGTTCTTCTGCAGGATAAGTCCTACTGATTCTGTAGCATTGCGTTTCCGGACAACCTTGGTGGCAATATCAACGTCCTTCGTAGCGGCAAAGCCAATGAAGACGGGATCGGCAACCTTGGCAAGGCAGTTATCGACACAGTAGGTGTGAACGTGCTCAACGCCCCTCTTGCGCATGTCTTCTCGCACACCGGATGTGATGAGTGCTTGGTAAATACCACCGTTGCCGTCTGGTGCAACGGCGACCTATGTACCTAGTCAGTAAACTGTAGAGAATCAAACCAGAGGACTCCACAACATACCTTGGATTTGCTCTCTAACAAGATCTTACCCTCATTTGAGATACAGGGCAAGACACCCTGCTGGAAGAATTTAACATTGGCCTTGTCCAGACCAAAGTAGTTATGTTGTTGGAAAAATTCCTCAGTAGGCTGGTTTGTGGGACCACTGGTCATAATATACCAAGGCACAACGGCCTTTTTGTTATGCTTCTTCTCTGCCAAACTCTGAATCTTTGAAATACGCTCAGCCTGGAGCTGGAACAAGGATTTGTGGCTCGGAAGACCAATATCGAAACATCCCTTGGGAGCAGAGCTACCGAGACGAGTACCCTGTCCACCAGCCATGAGCACCACAGCGACCTTGTTCTCCGAAACCAATCTCAAGCCCTCATTGTAATATCTCTCGAGATCCTCTTGAGCTGAATCCAACATCGAAGCTGTGGCGGATGTGGGCAAGGGTTCGAGTTTCACGGGTCCATCCGAGGAGGTTTGGGGAGGGTGAAGTGCGATTTCGGCGAGCTCATTGATGCGGTTTGGATTGAATGTTAAGAGTTGCTGGAAGAGTTGACCCTTCTCTGCAGATTTGAGGTGGTCGTAGAATTTGAAAACATGTCCTTGGTTGGCAGCTTCGTACTTTTGTCGGAGTTGTTGGAGCTCTTCGGCGGAGGGTTCGCGGGGGCCTTCCTCGCCCTTGTTGCCCTGGATCTTGTCAATGATATTTTGCACGACGGAAGTCATTGTGTGTTTGTTCAGTTGTAAAAATCTCGAGTGGAGTTCAAAGAAAGAGACGAAACGCAATGCAATTTGTTCAATAATGTATAGTATGAAAGCAGGAGAAGAATAGAAAAAGGAGGACTTCTGAAATGCTTAAGAAGGAAAGCAGCTACGTAAATACGTAACGGGTAATCTATGGTAACAAATGTTTCAGATCTACACAGCCCGCACTCTGGCACACACCGCCTGGAAGCTTGGCCAGCTCTGAATTGAACTTGTTACAGTGGCATTACAGCATTTATTACGTATGATGCCCCCCTCTGTCCTCTGTTGCGCGTATTTATCGTCAAATTATCCACTCTTCAGCCGAGGGATTGCTGACGTGCCAATATATACTATAGACGAGAAAATAAACAACAAACTACACCATTAATCGCATCATACGTGCCATTGAGTCAGCTTGAATTTTTCTCATTCCAAGCTATCCCCTGCTAGACTCAAATTCCCCTTGCAAAAAACACCAAGACAAGGCTAACGCCATCTGGTCGGTCGCTAGTGCCTATAATTAGTATGCGCTAGACTACAAGTGATCTAGCCTGATTGCTAGTTGAAGAAAGAAACTTGATGACAAGACCCTGCACAGCCATTACGGCTGGAAATTCTTTCCTCCTTCCCTCGTGGAGGAATGGGGTCCGAATATTGGTGGTGTTGATGGTTGAGGAGATTTCAGCGCAGAGCATACTAAGTTTGTTACAAGAAAAGGAGCCCGGCAGAACCCCTAAGTATGTTGATATCTACACTGAAGGCTTGAAGATACAGATACCGTAGATACCGTAGATACCGTTGATACCCATCTCGGGTTCCTGAACTCAAATGCTGGATGATGAGAGTATGGAAGCTTGAGGTCTTCCGTGATGTCTCGATTCAGGTATCTGAAGCGAAGCAGCCTTGACTCTGTAGCTATTCTAAGAAGTGACTTTGAGACTGACTTTGAGACTGGTCATACATGCATTATTGTATTATATACATATTTCACATTTCGAGATCATTCAACTATTATCCTACACATTATCGTCGTCTGTCGTAATCTCTTCTATCTGGAGTATATCTGTCCCGGTTGCGATTCCTATCCCGATCTCGGTCTCGGTCTCGATCCCGGTTCCGGCCGTCTCTGTAGCGATCATCTCGATGCTGGTCATCGAAACGTCTTGGAGCAGGGCCTCTTATCTTAGGGCTGCGACTGCGGCTGTGTGACCGCCGCAGGGGCTTCTCGTCGCGACTTGGAGGCGGACGGCGCATCTCGTCTTTATCGAAAACCATGCCGTACCGGTCAGGACGCCCACGGTCCTCAGCTGTGCGGTACTGGCGTTTCCGCTCCAGACTCGATATGCCACCAAACCCTCCTCCTTGCCGTTTTTGAACGGTAGCTTGCCGCCATGTATCTGAGAGCTTGGAGACCTATATCCGCCATGATGATTAGTAACAATGCTACTCAAATATCAAAAGACATGACATACACTTTGAGAGAAATCCACATGTATACGGTGATCATCAATAAGGACGCCTTCCATCTTGAAGTAGGCTTGTTCGCAGTCTTTTTGATTTTCAAACTCAATAAAGGCATACTGCAAGCTGTCTCCCGTCCTTTTGTCACGAATGACCTCACACGAAAGTATGGGTCCGAATCGGCTAAATATAAGGTGGAGATCCTCATCTTTCCGTAATAGTTAGCTGCAGTAACAACGTGGTTTTACCCCATAAGAGATATTTACCTTGTGTAACGGGATTGAGCTTGCAGACGAAGAGCACATTTTCCGGCGGTTTGACCTCAGCAAACGGAAGATCGCCTACCATCTCGAGGGTAAGAGCTTGCGCCCGAGCTTCACGCTCGCGCCGAAGCTTTTCCATAGCTTCTTCATCTATATTCTCGTCCAGTTCTTCATCATCAGCGATTCTCACTGTAGCCAATTGAGCCTTTGAAGGAAGAGGGCTTTCGGGAGGGACTTCTAAGCCAGGTGGATCATCGTAAGGGTCATCCAAAACGACCGTATGTCGGATACGAATATCCTTCAAAGGTCGCCCATTGTCGTCGATGAAAACTTCATTGATCTTTTCCAAGACATCAAACCCTTCCACTACCTTGCCAAATATTGCTGCTTTGCCATCTAGATAATCGAGGTTGTCGCCTAACGTCACGATGAATTGACTTCCGGCCAGGCGCTCGTCGGGATCTTTTGGTGACGGCACAGTTGCCATGCTCACTGTGCCTCGTTCCGTATGTTTCAATTTGGGGGGCATATCAACGGCGAAGGTCTTATGCGTACGGCCCTTTAGTAACCCCCATATTGAAGATCCTCCATCGCTATCGGGCGAGCCGGGGCCGATTGGGTCACCGGTTTGGAAAGTGAAATTCTTCTGCACGCTGTGCACCGGGGAAAAATTGTAGTACTTGACTTTGCATAGCTTTAGGAAGCTAACAGGTAGAGGGAAAATCTTAGTTGATGTTCAGCCACTCGACTATTTTGGTGTGTCGGACAAGAAGAACAAACGCCAGTGACGACAAGGGAGAACAGCGACAAAAGAATTGACAAACTCCATGAAACACAAAGCTGTTTGGGGTTAACGACTCACTTCTCGCAAGCTTTGGGGGCGACATCAACAAGCAGGTCGATGACCAAGTCGCCAAGGGATGTCTCGAGTAACACACTCATAATGTGGTATACTCCAGAGCGCTACTGGCTCTGTCGCGCAACGTTGGAGAACGAGCAGTAGCGGATATGCGTAAAGATGGACGAGGCGGTCAACGGGTGAACAGAAATCCGGCTTGCTCTTTATCTTTAGTCCTTGATTTCTTTTCTTTTGCTTTTTTTTGGGGGGGGTAATTGCTCCGTCGCGCAGTTTGAAACAGATATTTTTAGGTCTGAGGTGTCGTTGGGAGCACAGAAAAGATTACTGCTGAGGTCGATCATTTGAGTCGCGCGGGTGGCTTCCGAGCCTTGGCAGCCTGATTTAATAGGCGCCAACGGCGGAACAACCACCAGGAAGGAGCAACATCATTGCTTGTCAACACAAAGTAAACCACCGGCTTATTCAATATTTGACGCGTCGCCCAACGTCTCACCGAAAACTGGGATAAGGCTGCTTTCTCTTGGCTGGTTGAAATACTCTCAATGCCTTAGCATCTCTATGTTACACAGTCCAGCAACCACAGCACTGCCCTCTGCGGTGTGTGCTGTTGGTGACTGCCGCCGCCAGTGCCGCGGCTTTTCCTTCCAACCAAGTGAACAACTCAGTCGCGGATGGGAGAACTCTGGCTGATGATGCTTGTCATGTTCTGTCAGAATTATCCCGAAGCACTCGGTTCTGATTGGAGCTGGGTTTGGATGAAAGCTGAGAATTTGTCATTCTGAGGCTACCCAACGTTTCATCAGTCATAGATTGATGTTGAGCACGATGTCGATGATTTCGGCCGAGTGTTCCTTTTGAGAAGAGAGTGTTTGCCATAGATGGTCAGTACGAACAGCTCAGACGACCCAGAAAAACATTTCTTGTTTTGTACTTTGAGCCGTCGCAGACTTTTGTGTTGCACACCAGTGGACTCGGGCTAGGAACACAACCAAAGAGAGGGCAAACAGCGTCACACAACTATGATGTGTTTGATATCACAAACCTGCGAATATAGCTCGATCATGAAGCATGCTCCTTAATGAATTGAAATATTCAGTACTGACTCAATGCTCGCTGAGCGTTACTTGATACGGTTTCTCACACATATCATCAAAATGATTGCAGGACCCGTACTCGGCATAGCGTGGTTTCCAGGGGATATGCTCCAGTCACATTTTCAATAAGGCTTGGGGGACTCATCACCGGCAGCTTCTTATAGTAGCGCCGTCGGACATACACTCTATCTCACCTCTTACAGGTGAGTCTATCGTCAGATACGAAACCAGCAATCGGAATTGCAAGTAACGCGCCGTGAATGTAGAAAGTTCCAGAAATCAGGACACAATGATCAGTTCCCGTTCAGATGTTGACCGTTAGATCTATGTAACCCGGATTCCGGTTCATATGAGAAGATCCTTTCTTGATTGGTCGGGAATTATCTTATCTGTCATCGAACGAGTGGGTATGTATGGCTCCAATACATCGGCCCACGCAACATGGACTCCGATGGAGTCTATATCTCCTTTTCAAGACTAGTTCCTGCGTGTGATTGTGTGGAGGATGCCCAATAGTCACAGAACCGACGACTTTAGATTTGGAATTTGAGTATTCCAGACGATGGTTCCTTGCATTATCCCCACACCCAATACCCTACAGCATATTATACCTCCAGACCATTTCACGATACCTGATCGGGAACATATGAATTGCGAGAAAATATCCGTTGGTCCGGAAAGAAGACAGTTCCGTCTGCAGCTGACTTGTTCGTGCCCTTGCTATCGTGCAAGGTCAATTAGATCGATCCTGATATCCCGCGAATATGAGAAATGAGGCCAAGTATAGGTGACTTCCAGGTGGTAGCGTCTACAATTGGACTACTAAGCCTTGTGGGAGGGTATCCAAAACATACAGCTTATACTACCTCCTTGACCTCCAATCATCTTTCTTCCCGGCTTCCGACTTTGTTTGATCGACTTGCAACCTCGTACATATTGTATACCTCGGGAGGTCGATCAATGCAGGTCATATCAATGATTCGTCTCTCTTCAGATATCCGTTGCTCTTGCGTCGATGTCTCAACGCTCAAGCTGACCCACTTGAACAATCAATTTTTGTATTTTACGGCGAGATTTGCCTGTCTAAGGGTCAAGTGACCGTCTGACATGGCATGGTAAGCCATTCTGGAAGCTTTCCCTCATTGATCATCCTCCTTCATGCCTTATCTTACATATTTGCTTCTGCGCGCGAGCCTGGTCTCATGAAGCTTTCTTTCTGAGAACAAGAAACATTTCAAAGCCAACTTAGCCTTCAGAGTAGTGCGACATTAGCCTGTACCACAGGCGCTATTTTGTGTTCCTAGTCTGGATTTTATGAGCTTGAGCCAAATGGTTTGTGTCCCAGGTAATCGACAAATCTTACACAGCACTTTTTCTCCATAGATGGCCACGCTCAAACGGATGTATGTCAGTTCCACTTTGGTGCGACTAAGCCACACCTTCTTCAACTCAAATAAAGAAAAGGGAAAAGAAAGGAACATGCTCATACCAAATGAAGGGGCACTATTGTTGTGCACTGGTGTTGAAGGGGGTCCTTTTCTAATCACGTATAATCGAGAGAGCAAACTCTTGGGACATATCAACGACCTTTCTAGGCACCTGGTTACCGGGATTATTGCAGATCACGAGGGCGTTTCTGCTATTTAATCATCTACTACCTTCAAATATAAATATTCGTACAATGTTGTATTTCCTGGATGAGACTGTCTTACTTCTTCCATGGTATACTGATATATGCGCTCATCGACCACCCTCAAGGACAACTCCGACTTGCACAGGTGGAGACTCTTTAACATGTATCACAGCTCTCACTTCATGAAAACGGAGGACCGGAGTGTTATGCCGCAGATGCCTAGCTCATCATCTACGGGAAAGCACCGCGGTATGAAGCGAGACACCATGCGGGCAAGTCCTGGCAGGCATTCCACATGTCCGCCCGATCCGGATAGTAGAAATCGAACTCAGGCCCGTCGTCGAATACAATTAGCGGTATGTACTCACCCTCAATATCAACATCCTTATTCATGATAGCATTTTGATCAAAGCAGTGTGTACGGTGTCGAAGGAGAAAAATCAGATGCAGTGGGGAAACTCCTGATGGTGCGGCATGCATCAACTGCCAGAACGCTGCCAACGCTCACGATTGCCAGTTCCTAAGGGTATGAGCATTCTCCCCAAGATTCCCCCTTCTTTTCCTCCCTACTCTCTAGCAACCTTACTTATGTACTGTTTTAGCCGGATACAACTCAGCTGCTACCCACACCAGGCAGCGCTCTAGCAATTCAATATCAAGCAATGGGCTCATCATTGGCGGCTTCAGCTAGCTCAGACTCGGTTGGTGGTAGAATTCACCAGCATATTGTCTCTCCAACTATGCCACCATCCGCGTACGATGTATCGTATCCTAAGTCACATTCTTTGTCGGAATTGGGGAATCACAGTCGAGTCGAGCCAATACAGAGAGACTCGGTGTACGGCAATGGATTCATCGATGAGATTTACAGCACGCCCTATAACCTACATTCAAGCGCTTCTGGTACCATGGCTGAGTATTACAGCCCTTTGGGAGGCGGCAGGACATGGAATTCTGTACCAGCACCAGCAATGACGGCTGAGTTGGAACAGTCACAGAATGCAATCTTCTACAGTATGACCATAATCGTTTTCTTATGTAATGGACACAACTGACCTTGTGGAAGCTACTGACGTCCCATCTTTCTATTCAACCGCCAATACGCTCTCTTCTGAAGATCTTACCGGAAATCGCCTCCTACCAGTGCCAACAAGTAGTGGCCCGCCATCCGGTCATGGTAGTAGCACAACGTCAAATTTCAGAGACGCTGAAGGGACAACTTCTGGACAGGCTTTTATGACAGGAGTAGACACTGGAAATGTGTATTTCTCTGGACTAAAAAGTTTAAGCTCCTCCAGAGCCAAGTCCATTTCTACATCCATTCCATTTTCAAGTATGTATGACACCAGTGGCATGTTATCTCGCGAAGAGAAACCCGAAGTTCATAGTCCCAGCCAGAACTTGATGAGATACTCAGGAATCACCGATAGTGCTTTAACGATGGCCCCAGCAACGTCCTTCCCGCGATCCGGTACTGCAGACTCGAGTGACTTAGAAGATCCCCTGATTATGTCTATGAACGGAATCAAAGGTTCCCAGGATGATGGTTATAACAAAACCAGCAAGTCGCCGGTTTATGGATACAGGCTGCGAGACCGCCATGATGAATATGTGACGCGGTCAGATTCGGGGTCATATAGTCATACTAGGACCTTTCTTCACTCTTTATCCAATGTCCGTGGTTTGTCCTTGAGTCATCAGGGTTATTAATTCAAGTGTTTTGACGCTGACTCTCATGTGTATATCTTTGTTTGGGCGGTAGTTTATCTACCATGTGCTCATACGTGGATAGCTCGATTTTACTGTCTTATTTTCTCTTTTCCTTCATACTTTCTTTGTTTCACTTGAATCGCGGTTAGTTCATCTACTCTGAAGTTATTCTAGAATTTTATAATCGGTTTTGTTACGTTCGATGTTTCATTCTGCACATTTACATATCGTTCTGCTGGCCCCATTATCATGTATCATGATGAATAGGCCATAATTGCTATACAAATCTGTAAAAAAATACCGTACATACTCCTCTCTTAGATTAGACACGCTCCATCGCTTATCCAACCAGGGAAGGGAAATCAGGGAATACAACAGGAATGTAAGCTTAGGACGAATGTGTAATATTTTGACGCAGCAGCACTCAACCAAGTTTAAGCATGATGATCTTCTAAAATCTCCGCAGTAGCTATACTTATATTTTGACGAGAAAAGGATTGACAGAGACCTTTCATGGCTTGACCGATTCACAAGTTAAGTGTGGTCTCTATTGTTTTTAGGGTTGTGCTGCACGTGATGCCCTTTAAAAGCTTATCTTATCAGCCCGCCAAGACGCATCTAATTTGGCCGCTCTTAAGTAAGAGACCACGAAAGCAACTACATAGATTACAGTCAACGTCGAACTTTCAAAGCTGTGTATACAGTTTGAGTGGCTTCCAATCAGGTTAGTAAATGGTTTTGAAAATCTGATTGCTTATAAGGTATCAGATATTCTAGAGTTCAGCCAATGATTCACATATCTTGTCGCTGGCGATGCGCACGCGATGCCAGTGCCCGAATATACCGGGTCTGTCTTCTCCAACGTGCCTGAGATGGGTTCTGTTGGCGCTAGCACTCTGGCTGGTCCGAGTGCAGGCATTGAAAGATCATGAGATACGCGACTTAAGGTAAGTTATTTCCTTTACGGCTTACATTAGACACCTGCTGAGCGCCTTCGTTTCACTGGTGCAGATTACAAGCCGAACAAATGTTCTATCATGGCTACGACAACTATATCAAATACGCATTTCCGGAAGATGAATTGCGCCCTCTTACGTGTGGTCCGCTAACCCGCGATCGCGATCATCCAGAGAGGGTCGAACTCAATGACGTCCTCGGCAATTACTCGCTGACCCTGATTGATAGCCTGTCGACTCTTGGTATATTGGCATCAAGCAACGACACGGGGTCTCGCGCATGGACACATTTTCAAAATGGCGTACAGGAGATTGTTCGATTGTACGGTGATGGTAGTCAGGGTCCCAAGGGTCAGGGTGAAAGAGCGCGAGGGTTTGACCTGGATAGTAAAGTTCAAGTTTTCGAAACCGTGATACGAGGGTTGGGTGGGTTCTAGCGACCATTGATATTTCATTTCTCTGCGGGTGCTAATTTGAATGTGTATTAGGTGGCCTGCTCAGTGCGCATCTCTTCGCAGTCGGCGATTTACCGGTTCGAGGTTACAACCCGTCTCCCGAAGCCGCTGATTACGCCAAGGCCTGGGATAAGAGCGCTTTCTCGTCATCAAAACAGCCAAAAGGAATCGCTTGGTCCAATGGCTTTCTATATGATGGGCAACTGCTCCGACTTGCTCGTGACCTGGCGGATCGTCTGCTTCCAGCTTTTTATACCCCGACAGGACTTCCATATCCTCGAGTGAACCTTCGTCATGGTGTTCCTTTTTATGAAAACTCTCCCTTGAGCAAGATATATCCTGGTCAAAGGTCTGATAATCGAAAGAAATATACGACGAGATTCCAATCAAGACCAGAAGTCACTGAAACGTGCAGCGCAGGCGCAGGAAGTCTCATCTTGGAATTCGCGACTCTGAGTCGTCTGACCGGTGATGGTCGTTATGAAGATCTGGCAAAACGGGCATTCTGGGCTGTCTGGTTGAGACGAAGTGAGATTGACTTGATTGGTGCTGGAATTGACGCAGAAACTGGCAATTGGGTGGCACCTTTTACAGGCGTACGTTGCTCTTCCCTGATGAAGACTATCTCGAGACTGACACATTATAGGTCGGAGCTGGGATTGATAGTTTTTTCGAATATGCCTACAAATCATACATTCTTTTATCGTCTGGTGAACCTCCCGAGTTCGACACCAGCAGTCCCTGGAGCCTCATGGACAACTATTTCATATCACTAGAAGAAGAGCATCACTCTCCTGGCTTCTATTTTCAAGTCTGGCAGGATGCACAAGACGCCATCAAGCATCATCTGTATCGCGGACATGGCTATCAACATCCACATTACGTGCAAGCAGATCTACAAACAGGTGCGACTCGAGCCTTTTGGATAGACAGCTTGAGTGCGTTTTATCCGGGCGTTCTTACTTTGGCGGGGAAAATAGAGGAAGCAACTGAGATACATCTACTGGCTACCGCGTTATGGACACGGTTCTCTGCCTTACCGGAACGATGGAATGTTGCTACTGGAGAGATAGATAACGGCCTCGGATGGTGGGGAGGCCGTCCCGAATTCATCGAGTCAACTTACTATCTGTACCGAGCAACCAAGGATCCATGGTATCTCCATGTAGGCGAAATGGTCTTGCGAGATATTAAACGCCGCTGTTGGACGCGATGTGGCTGGGCCGGACTTCAAGATGTGCGTACAGGCGAGTTGCAAGATCGCATGGAAAGCTTCTTTCTTGGAGAAACAGCGAAATATATGTTCCTGCTTTTCGACCCAGATCACCTATTGAACAAGCTGGATGCACCCTTTGTGTTTACAACCGAGGGCCATCCGTTGATATTCCCGAAAAGTGGATCAACTGCATCGTCGCCAGCAAAATCTGAGATTGAGAATGTGACCGACACTTGCGAGCTCGCCCCTGTACCTCCTCCATTCAGCTTCTCTTCCACTGCAGCGCGGCCAGACATCTTCCATGCAGCAAGTTTAGCGCGCTTGCATCTCATGCCCACTCGAAACGAAGCTGGTGGTGCCCTATTTGACTTTGCACAGGATCACCCAAGCGTGACTGCCTCTGATCTGTTCTCACCGTCCAACTATACTTTCTACCCCTGGACACTACCTCCCGAACTGGTGCCGTATAATGCAATGAGCTCTCCGATGTCAATACGGCCCACACTGGACATTTCTTTCCCAAAATTGCCGGGCATGATTATTGGGTCGGGGTCAATGGAAAGAGTACAGGATGGTGTTCTGCTCAAGTCAATTGGGGGTTTGCGACTTGGAATGGTCCAGGATATACCTTTGGGTATCGAGGATGGCTCTACGGGAATTTACACGGATTTGTTTCGGATCCAGGTGATCAACAACCTACCACTTGGCAGGGATGAGAAGGTGTACTTGTCGCGCGAGATCGTATTTGATGTATTAAGTCCGAACGATCCGCATTTTTCCCGTGTGCGCGATCCGGTCATGCTGGACGTTGTCATTGACGTTGAGTCGGAATCAACCCAGTCGAAGAACAAGAATGATACGAAATCATCTCGCCATCAAAAGTCCAAACAAGAGCAAACTATTATCCGGCAAGAATCCCCTACGCTTTCGGATGATGGCACTTTTTTGAACGGACAGATTTCAACGGCATCAAGTGTAAGAACAGCGCTTGCTGCATTGATGGGTCATATTTCTACTATTCTAGGTGATGAACGCGGAAACAACTTGGACGGCGACAACGAAAGCCACTACTCTGGGAACGTACAAAGCTCTTTATTCAAGAGAAAAACCTCTAGCGGTACATCTACTCGACTCATACTCCCCGCCATTAACTCAATTGGAGCAGGATCAGCTCCAATACCTGATATTGTAGATGCTGCTATTTTTTCACACAATGGTAAACCAGCGACGACCCGACTAACATGGTCAAAGATATATCTTGCGGATGAGCTCTGCGACCATCGTTTACCTGCCGACGTACCCCGCGAATATCAAGTACTTGTCATCAAACGTGGAGGGTGTTCATTTTCTGAGAAGCTGAAAAATATTCCCGGCTACCCAAACTCTGGAAGCAGCAACGACAGCAATCGTCTCCAGCTTGTCATTGTCGTATCGTACCCAGAACATGACGCAGGTTCGATGTTTTCCTTCTATCATGAAGGCAAGGAAGCCTTTCACGCCAGCGACGAACAGCACTTTTACGATGAACAATATTATCAACGACCATTCACATCAACGAACCCGAACCTGATGCAGGCTAGGGCAGCGCTATCCTCTGAGAGCCGACTTGTCAGGCCGCACTTGGAAGAAATACAAATGACTTCGAGTGGATTGCCGCGGCGAGAGCCCATCAGCATGATTATGGTTGGTGGTGGGGAGGAGACGTATGAATTGTTGAGAAGTTCTACCGGCCTGGGGGTTAGGAGGAGATGGATTGTGAAAAGCCAGAACGTTCCGATTGGGAATTTGTATATAATATAAGAGTTTCGAGTTTCAATGTACATATTGATTTTCCTAGGCACCTCTTTTTTTCCAAGACAACAACGGTTTCCGAGGCTACCTTATGTCCCGGGATCCTCATAGATTCGCTACAGCAATAAGCTCATCTATAATCCTATCAATCCCTTCAAAGATCGAGATATGCCCATGACCTTCAAGAAGATGAGCCTTGACTTTATCCTGCGGCAAATGCTCCGCCAACCACTTCCCATGTCCAAAAGGCACCATTTTATCCTCGGTCCCCTGGAGAAGCACAACGGGCACACGAATTTCACTCAACTCAAAACCCCAAGGTTTAAGCAATTCCAAGTCATCATCAACCCAGCCGTCGGCATTGTGTTTAAGGCCTTCTTGCAACATATCAATCATGTTTTGACCAATTGTATCTCTGTTCTGGATCAAAGTGGCATTGTCGCATGGCGGAAGAAGGGTGGACATTGCTTCCATGACGCCGTCAAGATCAGATTGTAGGAATTCCTTGCGATGGGATTCGCAGAATTGGCGGAGTTGAGGTTCTCCTTTGAGTGCTTGGGAGAATTCCTCGACATCTGTGATTGCGTATGTTAGTGGGTACCATCTTCTGAGGATCCGGAAGAAGAATACTTACTGTCTTCGCCTTGTCCAACCCACCAGTCTAATCCTTCCACGCCATAAGGGCCTACACCGGCAAAGGATACAGCAGCGAGACAAGTGGGTAATCGAGCTGCACAAGCAAGGGTAAGGGGACCTTCTACAATCAGCATCTTTTTTTCCTTTTACCTCAATCACGGGTATGAACACATACCACCACCACTCCATCCACCGACAAGACACTTCTTCACACCAAGATGATTAAGGAGGGACTTGATATCAGCCACGGTATCAACAACCTGTCTACCTTTGTTTCTTGATGAACCTCCATAACCAGGTCTTGACAGCGCAATAACCTTTATGCCTTTCTTTGCGCAGGCAGTAACAAGATTTGGAGCCGGTATACCTGCGCTAGGTGTACCGTGGAGCCAGACAAGCGGAATTCCGTCCTCGGGACCATTCACACAATAATCCAGATTGCGTCCATCTGGGAGCTGAAACTGCTGGAATTGCTGTGGCATGATGGATGAATCTCAAATCTATCAGAGAATGCTAAAAAACTTTACAGGAGCAGAATCAGTAAGAGATTTGAAGAGATGGTTGCATATATACGTACAAATCATGGATTTTTACGTATGCTTAATTTATTAGCAATCTTGACCCCGCCTTGAGGCTTATCAACCACTCAGACCGCGTATAACCGTGATCCATGTGGGAGATTTAATTAAATTGATATGGACTAATTGTCTGTTTACTAGACGACTCTGCTGTTTACAAGCTTTTAGTCTCGACTGGATAATTCACGTACTACGTAGTCTCAGCACGACTAACTACCGATTTGACGCAAGTTGTTGAGGCAATTACTCGACTTAGTTTCCCATCTCCACTGGATCATCAACAATACTTCCTGCGAAAAATAAGGGACCTATTTCTATGATGAGAGTTTCTTCAAAGCTGTATCAAGATGAAAAGCATGTCTTGTGTCTTGTAAATTCGTCACTCGAATTGTAGATAGGGCTCGGGGCACCACGTGACAGCTTGGCCTCTTTTGTGTAAACTGCTACGTGACTCACACTTCCTTCATCTTCGAATCTCCAGTGAGTTAGCGATTGAATATTGAGAGACTGTTTTATGCTAGATAGTTTTCACCATCCGAATGTCGGTGAATAGGGTTCGCTGTAGTGCGGAGATTGAGCTCAAACTTGTCACCACCATTCTAGTCAACACTGAGAGTATTCGCATTTGACAGGAGAAAGAAGAGAATAGCTAGACTGAGTCTAGGTCGACACTGAGCATCATGATTGTGGCATGTTGTACCTGATATGTGGAGTAATCCAAAAGCTTGTACTGGGATAAGCTTCTCTGGACCCATCTGAACAAGAAACTGTAAAACAATCTTTTTGTCAGCTTGTCTTACCGCCTAGCTAACTTGAAGTGTTATAAATCATCAATCCATGGAGGACTTGGGTAAAGATTTACATCGACATCGGCATCGCCCTCATACCTAAGTATTACCGGGTCTTCGAATTTCATCGGGAGATTTCAATATCGAATCTCCCAATAAACGAGACAAATCAGAGTAAGGAATAAAAAAAAAT
This sequence comes from Talaromyces stipitatus ATCC 10500, assembly GCF_000003125.1. Classification (NCBI taxonomy): domain Eukaryota; kingdom Fungi; phylum Ascomycota; class Eurotiomycetes; order Eurotiales; family Trichocomaceae; genus Talaromyces; species Talaromyces stipitatus. The sequence continues at coordinate 1,661,921 of NW_002990121.1, read as the reverse complement.
TCATTACCACTTACATTAAATGTGTATTGTTCCTTTCTTGGCCTAATGTGTTCTTCTAGCACGCAATTGTTGCATGGTGGGATATCACCATATCGTCCCAGTGTAGTGTCCAGGAACATCAAACCACTACACAGAACGAAGTGAACAGACAAAAAACAATGTCATCCACCACCGAAATACCAGGCCACAAACCCATCGTCGCCCAAGACGCCATAGCCGAAGACTCATCCACAAACCGTTTATTAGATCACAACCAAACCATCCTCCAGCAACAATTCACCGACAAGGCCAACATCGCAAACTTCCAACCTACATCTTCAACTTCCTCGGAATCAAAAAGGAAAGTGTACTATTTTGCCTACGGCTCAAACCTCTCTCCAACACAAATGCATCTTCGATGTGAACATGACCCTTCAACGTCTGGTCGACCATTAGCCATTGCGCGAATAGATCGTTGGCGATGGCTGATTTGTGAGAGGGGATATGCTAATATTATTCCTCCAAAGGAATGGAGGATAGGTAGACAGGTAAGTCATGGAGAGATGGTTTCTGTTTCTTCTTCCTCTCTGTCTACGGCGGCAGAAGAGAGCGATGTTGTTTTTGGGGTGTTGTATGAAATGACACCTGAAGACGAGTATCTTCTCGACGGGTACGAAGGTGTTGACCATTCAGCGCCTGCATCACAGTACGGCAATAAGATTCCCACCGCTATCAGACCGAGAGAGCAAGACAATGGTGCTTACAATAAGTGGTACGTGCCCGCGAAAGTTACAAAGTGGCTTGTTACGGAAGAAGGCCAAGAAGAGGATGTTACGGTGTTGGTTTATGTCGATGAAAAAAGAGTTACTGTTGGACCGCCAAAGTTTGAGTATGTGGGTAGGATGAATAGAGCGATCAAGGAGTCCCTGGAATTAGGCATGCCGAGGAGCTGGGTGGAGAGTGTTATGAGGAAGGCTATTCCTGAATCCTAAATGTAACAAATTCTACTTATTTAAAAAGGCGAAGATCCTGTGTTGGTATCTAGCTGATAGCATGATTACACGAGTGCACGGTATATTATCAACATACGCTGCCAAATCGATACTGAGCCCAACTCAAACTCTTCTCTGGTAAAGTCCACAATCGTTCGCCCACGTCCTCCCCAGCAGCACCAGCGGCAACATGCAGCGGCAAGATATGCTCAAAAGTGGGATTAGCCTGTCGAGCAAGAGGCTGCTTCATCAGTGTAGACAATGCAGATCGACGGTCCTTTGCAGCAACGGTCACAGCTTCTTTGAGAACTTCATCGAAAGTGTAAACATATCTAGAAAAAAAAGAAGAACCATGTAAGTTCTAGGTAAATCTTGAGGTAGGCAAGGACTAGCTTACGGCATAACTTTGTTCGTATTCATGATAGACCGGTAATCGCGAAGATTGTGGACGACCATGCCTGCGCCCATAATCAAAATACCTTCATCTCGTAAACTCTGTAGTGCCTCACCCACGCGGTAATGTTGATCTGAATCCTCACTACCGAATATCGAGACTTCTACAATCGGTACATCTAATGGGTTCTTCTTCGGATCAAATGCTTTTGGCAGAGTTAGCATGCGCAGGAATTATGTCTGGAGGGATCAGAAATACCAGCTATAAACCCAGCCCAAACTCCGTGATCAAGACCCCTTTTCACAGGCTCAACATCAATACCCTTAGCGCTTAGCCTCTCCATAACTTTCTCCGCAACTTCCCTACTGCCCCTATTCGGATACTCAACTTCATAATAATGCGGTGGAAACCCATAAAAGTCATAGATCAGATCCGTCTTTTCTGCAGTGTTGATCTGAATTGTATTGGGACCACCTTGCCAGTGAGCTGAGAATACGACCACGGCTTTTGGTTGGACTTTTTGCGTGATTTCTTGACCGACTTCGGCTAGTTTGAAGTAGGCTGGGTGTTTTGTGTCTCCTATGAAGTTTGGCCCGCCGATGCCGAGGAAGTAGACCGGCGTGCGTTTGGAGGAGGTCATGGTCTGCGTAAGGGGTTCGAGTTGTGAATTATTGAGTGTCTCACTTATTATCTTTGCGGGACAGATGTTTGTGTATTGCGGAATAGCGTGGTAGATGATTGGAATACACAAACTCACAAGTAGGACAGAAATAATTTGTGCGGATTAGTGAGAGAATCGAGGGCATTGCGCCATATTTCTGACCTTTCTTGACATGTTTGGGGAAGAGGGGAAGTCTGCATTAAATCAACGCCGAGATGATTAGCTGCAATCTTCCACATTGAGCTGACAAATCCGGTGCCGATGCACCGATTGTGCTTTGAAGTCTGTTTAGCATATTATAGCTAATCTGTAACCTTCTCCTCATTCATTGAACTTCATTCAGATTACGACCGCGCGGGATGAACAAGGTTTTAGTGGTGAGGTCTATTTGGCCAATGATAGTTCTTAATTCACTCTCGGAAAGGATCCACCCGCGCGGCTTGTGGGTCCGTCTTGGAACAAAAGCCCTAAAAGAGTCATGTTGGATGCTCACTCACCTCGAATAAAAGAACAGGCTCCTGATTATCAATCCTCGGACTCATCAATGAATTATACCGAGATGCTTTTAATAATATCTGGACTCATAGGCATAAATAAGACGGCATATCCCCCCAAAGCGACTCCAATATGGCTCCTTCATTGTTATCCAGATCCAAGAGCAAAGTCAAATCGTTCACAAGTCGATTCCTCTCTTCAAAAGTTACAATGGCAGCTCCCGTTGTTCTCATTCTCGGCGCCGGTCCCAGAATTGGTGCCTCCGTCGCAGAAAACTTCGCCAGTAAAGGCTACAAAGTGGCTGTCGCATCTCGCAAGGGAGAGAACAAGATCAACGAGAAGGGCTACCTTTCCATCAAAGCAGACTTTACCAATCCCGAGTCAATCCCAGCCGTCTTTGAAGCTGTCAAGGCTGAGTTTCAAACCGCGCCTAGCGTTGTTGTGTACAATGCAGCGACTCTCACTCCTCCCCCGGTTCAGGACTCTGTGCTGTCGATTCCGTCTGAGCGGGTAACTGGCGATCTAATCGTCAATACCGTTAGCCCGTACGTTGCGGCACAGCAGGCTCTCGCTGCTTGGGAGAGTTTACCCAAGGAGGCTAAGAAGACCTTCATATATACTGGAAACGCCTTGAGTAGCAACATTATCCCCATCCCGATGATGTTGAATTTGGGTGTTGGAAAGTCCGCTTCATCCTTTTGGGTTGGTGTTGCTGATGCATTGTACTCTGCTAAGGGAATTCGGTATGCCCTCGTTACACATGTTGTTTTATACACTGTCGCTAATCTGTACCAACTCGATAGATTCTTCTATGCTGACGAACGTCACGAAGACGGCAAGTTTAAGGGCATGGCAGTCGATGGCCCTGCGCATGGTGAGTTTTATCCACAGCTGGCAAGCAACGACGGTGGTGTTCCATGGCACGCCACGTTCATCAAGGGCAAGGGCTATGTTAAGTTTTAGGGTCGCAAATGATGCAGGTCTTCCAGACGGTTAGGCTATCATGTATGTTGTGGTTAGACTCATAGTATGTGCAGTTTGAATCAAGTACCTTGATATACCTGCTGCTTTATGTAGTAAAACAAGATACCAAGATACAGAAGGCGTTCGGATCTGCCTGCCTTAGGGATCGGTGAAGATAGACAGAAACTCGCTCATATATTAGCGAATACTATTGTTTCTAATAAAAGTCCCCGGGTACTCACGGACCGTACGATTAGTCTCAGGCTAAATCTATCACACAAATAATCCCTGTCCGATATGTCTCACAGATCCCCCCTCCCTCTCCCTCCTTGAGCAATTAATCCACGGGTATGTATAAGAGCAGCGTCAAGCGCGACAATGTTTTAAATTCTAGAATTTCCGTTTTTAGACTGTGACTCACAGACTCAGACTGTACTATGGTTGGGGCCGGTAATTTTGTTAGCACGATTTTTTTACAGGGGTTGAAATCCAATGAATTCTGCCAGTCATATCTGATTACTAATCTAATATTTTGTATGACCACCTCGAGCATCTATTACAGCTTGGCATCTAGCGTGCATAGAGTCAATGAGCTCCTTCAAAAACTGCTCAGGCAGTGCATCCCAAGCAGCTCGTACAACCTCACGGAGTCGATCATAAGAAAGTTGCTCATCATCTGGATATTGTTCTTGAATCCAATCCTTCATCCAATTCCATACTGCTTCAATTGGATTGAGATCAGGTGAGAATGCTGGCCAATAAATTGGATATATCCCACGAGAATGAAGCTCTTCGAGAGTCTCCTTACTCGCATGGCCAGGTGCCCCATCCTGCATAAATTGAAGCCAGATATCGTCTCGTAATAAGCGAATATAGCCATCAATAATTGGTATAACCCGTTGACAATATCTCTCCGAGTTAATAGTTCCCCATTCCCTCTCCCAGAATAAACACGGACCCTTGTTATTCCCATGAAAAGTAGCCCAGAACATCCATCCACGTTTCCGTGCAGGAGAGGATCGTATGCAAGTCTCTTCTAACTCTTCACCAGCCTTTCTAGTTACCCAGATTCTCGTATGAAATCCTGAAGTAACCCATGTTTCATCAGACCAAAGGATACGATTCCATTGTTCAGTCGTCCAATTCAAATGCTCTAGGGCCCAGGCAAGACGTACTTGTTTATGTTTATCTGATAGAGGAGGTTTATTAAGAGCCTTGCATTGTGTAACCTCGTTTTTTAAGAGCTCGAGCCAGGGCGTGCTTTCCAATAGATAGGTTAAGCTCTTGTATAACCTTATAATAAGGCATACGTCGCGTACGCTTCGAAGAAGTAATCCATTCGATAATATGATCAACTTCAGCCTCGGAGAGCTTCGGAGGGTTGCCACGGGCCTTTTTAGGGGTTGCTTGCTGGCTTTGGCACGTATATTGGACTTGGCGATAGCTAATTTGAAGTTGCTGAGAGATTTGAAGATATGTAAATCCAGCATCTCGAAGGGTTAATACTCGGATCCGTTCATCCCTATTCAGCCGTGCTGAATTCTGCCTGGAATCAGATGGCTCGAGAGCTGCTGCGCTTGTTGCCCTAGGGGGGCTGGTAGGCTCGGGGGTGGCCATATTGATCGTCAAATGTCATATATCTAGGCTTGAAAGGCTGAAAGCAGACGGATGGTCAATATTCTATTTAAAAGGCGGTGAGCCCCGGAGCCTGACCGCCTAAAAATCGTACTAACAAAATTACCGGCCCCAACCGTAGTAGTATTTGCGTCAATTAAAAAGCATCGACAAATGATAGGGTCGAGTGTCTCCATTCGTCCCTCCTTTGCGCTGGCCTTCACATGCCGAACGGCCAACGATTCGATGTGGAAACAGTATAAGAAAGAATATACTCTATTGTCCAATAAACAGCAATATCATGGCCTGTGTGAAAGATATTGGATGCATCTTCGCTACCTGATTTGAGCGCTCAAATCCAGCTTTGTTATTATCAGCTATCGTAGAGGGGCAATCTACATCTTGTGGCTGATTTTAGGGCGGGGCTCTCTGGATAGGGCCACTGGTGGCCGACGGGCTGATGGACTGATCGATTTTGACTAAAGGCTGGTCTAGGTCTCGACAGCGATACGACTGTTTGACCTTGATGTTCCCAGTGGGTTGTTGTTCGTATATGCTGTCGAGTCAGAAACAGACGCGTAATGAAACGTGTAAGAAGAAAAGTCGAGGCTGTTTGATGAACTGGCCTGGATCTGTCGGTGGATGCGTATGTTACTATGTAGCATTTGTCTGTATTTATTGTAACAGCCAGCCTGCTCCGACCAGATGGCGTGCTTCATGTAGATGCGGTGTGTATGATCCATTTCTGTATGTCTGGATGTACAGGTACATGTGGTTCTACGGAAACTTGCGTTCGCTCTCATCAAAAGCGGCCATAATACAGCCACCTGGCTCATATCGAATAGACAGATGTAAACAATATAATTGTGAATTAAGAAACAAATCTGAAGCATCACAGATTAATAAAGTGGCAGGAATGGTACTGTAATGTCGTATACATGTATCAAGTACTGGTACTAAAATTACATACATCGGATCAGATCACCGACTGAGACGCGGAAAAAAATTTAGAACACCTTTCTATTTTTTTTCTGTAGCAAAACTTCCCCTCCTCTCTATCGCCTCTCTGCCTATCTCTCCCGCCTTAGTTAGTCCCGCCTCCTATATTTTCTTCTTTCTTCTTCCCCCTCCCCCCATTTATATACTCTTCTCTCCCCCTCTTCCGTCCGTCGTCTTCCTCTCAGCATGTCCCAGCAGATCACTGCACAGGATGCCTCCAACACCGCCCAAGAGTCCGGACACGCCACCTCCCATCCCCCCCGCACCACCGAACTCGCCAGTCTTAAGATAAGACTTCGATCTGCTTTACGCCAGTTTCCCGACTTCCCCGAACCCGGCATTCTCTTCGAGGATATCCTACCCCTCTTCGCCGATCCGACTCTTCACGAAGCCCTCATCCGATCTCTCGAGTTGCATATCCTCGAGACATACCATGAGAAGCCCGATGTCATTGTCGGCTTGGATGCCCGCGGCTTCTTGTTTGGACCTAGTCTTGCGTTGAGATTGGGCGCTGGCTTCGCTCCGGTGCGCAAGCGGGGTAAATTGCCTGGTCCTTGTGAAACCGAGTCGTTCAAGAAGGAGTACGGCGAGGACTTTTTCCAGATGCAGGCAGATGCGGTGAAGAAGGGGCAAAAAGTGCTGGTTGTCGATGATATTATTGCAACGGGTATGTGTTTTCCTTCTGATGGGGTTGGTCTAATATGCACCCTCATCGGAGAATTTCATTCATGTCTAGCCCAATTGCTAACGGAGTTTTTTCTACTCAATAGGAGGCTCTGCTGCTGCTGCCGGCAATCTCGTCACGAAACTCGGAGGAACCTTGATTGGATTTGTCTTCATTCTGGAACTCGACTTCCTCAAGGGAAGAGACAAACTACCTGCTCCTGTGTTCACTCTTCTTCATGGACAAGAAGGAAAGGTATAAACCTTTCCTCTTTGGATTTTTATAATCTCTCCACACACGTGGAAGACATTATGATTCTTTCCGCAAGCTGATTTCGGCATAAAATTTGTTTTACTTTTCACCTCGCTTTCTTGGTGCATGCATATCATGGAGAGAGATTCAGATGAACACCGGCGGATTCCGAGTTACAGGCAACAAAAATTCAACAATCATAATGTCGACCGGTGGGTATATTTCGCGGTCTTTGTTAGCAGACTATGATTTCGACAAACATGCAATACCGCTCAGACTATTCCCACCGCCAGACAATCCCATTATTCGGCGTGATCTATCTACTCCAGAAGATCTTTCAGTCGAAAAAAAAAGACAGATCCCACCGCGAACAAGAGAAAAACGGAAGTCTGCAGTTCCTTGAAACATTATGAGCGAGGGCTTAATCACCTCTTAATAATACCACTATCGCACCACTTGCTTTTATTTCGTCTGAACATTTTAGATTCCTCCATTTGGTGGACTTCGTCAACAATTGCTTACTTAATGATGTCGTGCGTCTTGTCTATGCAAACTAGATAGTTGTCGTACGTTTTACCGTTGGGATACTTTATTATTTTTGTACATAGATTGCTGAACATTGGAGATTCGAAAATCCGAGCTGTCAAGCTGTCAGACTCAGAGAGAACAGGCAACTCAGTAGGCCGATTAGTCAGCCAGATATCAGATCCACGTGATCGCCCCACCTCGAGTATTTCTTCGGACTTTCCAACCGACTCTCTTTTCTCTTCTTTTGTCAACACACAACACGAGATAAATGTCCTCGCGTTGAAATGTCTTCTAAAATTACATTCTAATATCTATATTACTTCACATAATGTCTCCTGCTCGAGTTTTCGAACCTACCCACAAAGATAATGACCTTCAGACACTGACTTCCGCACTGGATGCGTTGTTGGTGACTGTCCACCAGTTAAGCTTGAGGGAGCAAGAGCTTCAACGAAGAGTCAGACTTGCTCATGACGAGGTTAGTTTGGTGTCTTCTTTTTTTTTTCTGCCTCCCTTTTATATGCCCAATTTCTTGTGTGATGAGAAATTTTTCGAATTAGCTCTAGATCGTGAGCCGCGCGTCGGCCGTGACATTTTGCATGTATTACCTGACAAGATTTCATTTTGTCTTATTACTTTTGTTTTTTACCCAAGTGAATCTTTCGCTAACTTGTCAAAGTATAGGAAACTAGCCGATCGAGTGGAAGGAGGCCTCACCAATGTAGAACAAAGTGTATTGGAACAAATTCGTCCAACCGACTCTCAACCTCTCCCGAAACTAGACCCATCGCTAAAACCTTTAGACGTCGTTGATAACCTCCAAGAACACGGACATATCCAGCGTCAATTACTTGATGTCGTAGTAGCGGGTATCATATCCTCGCGATCATTTGACGGAGATGTTCGTACAGATGACAATGCGAGTCTTGAGGTCACGTCGAATAATCCCTGCGTAGTGGCCGCCAAGGCTCGACGTTCGTCTCTGTTTGAACGCGATTTTACAACTTCTAATGGTGTAAAGGGGAGTCTTCGCTGTCCTTATGCAAAGCCCTCTCAGGCAACTACGAATGGACATGTGAATGGCACGGCTTTGACAACGGTCAACAATATAGATGGGCAGAGCAGTAATACTAAATGCGCTTTTGATCCTATCAAAGCTGATCAAAGCACTACTGCGCAAGACCGCGCCTCCAACACAGGCGCCTCTGCTAGATCCTCTGCGGCTCGTTGTCCAATCCGATACATGGATGACCATTCACCGGAAGAACTAGCCAAATATTTCGAGATGCACAAACATGAAATTCCTAGAAGTCATGCAATCTGTGTTTCTCGGTTCCAGAGGAATCAATCTACCATGCGTCAGATTGACGCCAAGTACGGCAGTCTGGTAAATATGATTCAAGGCCTTGGTGAGAGACATAAACCACTTCTCCCCGAGTCAGGACAGAACGGTAGTTCAGTGGAACGTGTTGAGAAATGGGCGGAAGACGTCAGCTCCAAGTCACCACATCCAGCAACATTGAGCACAGTGGAAGAGGACGAGGTGCTTGGAGACAGAGTGGCAGGTGATGAGGAGGATAGAGTGGGCCACTTTGAGCGTCCTTTACGAGAAATCCGGGTTGGCGAGTCGCCTAGTCGTCCCTGGGGTATTCCTGTTCCGATCTTGAATCATAATCAGCCTGCTTTGGGCAGTGCTATCAACAGTCCTGCTGCACCTATTCATGTTCCGGAATTGAAGACGCCAAAGCTGACTAACTCGGACATACCTTCTGCTGTAGTGCAGCTCCATGATACTACTTCACCTACACCGGTCCGACCAAAGGGTAAATGCCCATTTGATCATACAGCATTCATGAAGAAGCCCGAACCTACAGCTGATGCTACTTTGAAGGAGGCGGGCTCTCCTATGTATCAGCAGCATATGAACAGCAATGCGAGAGCCCAGGAGGACAAGGTCGATAACGCCTATACAGAGCCAAAGGTACAAACATCAGCGCCTCCGCCTCCATCTGCACCAGCCTCAAACAACCCATCACAGATGGTCTTCAACGGTCCTGTATTTTTCGGATATTCAGCCGAAGAAACAGCGGTGTTGATGCAACAGCTGAGTTCCGGGAAGTGATTCTTCTTATCTATATACCTACATATTTATTTTGTATATACCTTTACGAGACATGACTTGAGCAATTATTGTTTTCGAGCGAGCGTTGGTTTCTTTACATACTATGAATACTCCTAATATTGTTCTCTATCAGAGTTATTTCTTCACAAACCATGACTCGTAGTAGTAGCCGATACCGGAAGAGACGATATTCAGCTTCAAGGTTGATCAAGTCAACAAATATTTTCTCAGACCGACTGCATGCTGATATATATCTCTTAGATCATCCCAAGGATGTAGATGTTGAACGAGAGGTGGCCCCTTCGACAAAAATAAGTAGATTATTAATGCAACTCAATTATTGTAGCCGTACCACTGACGCTGGTGAGGGGCAATCCATACGGAAGAGGAGTAATTTATTCCCCACGGGAAACTTCAACTCTCGGTCACCTTCATCTCTTTTTTTCTTCTAGTAACCAATCGCACTTTGTACGTATCTACTTAATGCAACCCATATCCTCCATCTCTCGGCGAACTCTTTCTCAATTGATGTCGTCTAGTCTTCGACCAATCGCAACTTCACGGTTAGCTCTACACAGTTCGCATCTTTTGTCGTCAAGCAATCGCAATTATACGCAGAGTTCCGCAATGGCTACTGAAATGACTCCTGTTTTTGCCCAGGATGCTGCTCCTCGTATGTCTCAATCCATTCCAAACGAACAAATACCGGTAATATGATGTTGACTATGTTATGTATAGCTGCCGGCCCTTACGTACGTTTTCACTTTCACGTCCATCCCCTCATCTCCGTACTAACCCTAAACGCATGACAAAAGTCCCACGCAATCAAAGCCCAAGGCCTAATCTTCGCTTCCGGCTGTATCCCCTGCGACTCCGCCGGCAAAATCCTCGAAACAGGCACCCTCCAAGAAAAGACCGCTCTATGCATTCAAAACGTGCGCGCGGTCCTCGCTGCTGCCGGATCCGATATTACAAAAGTCGTGAAAGTGACTGTGTTTTTGACGGATATGGCTGATTTCGCGGATATGAATGAGGAGTATTCCAAGCATTTTGCGCATAAGCCCGCTAGGAGTTGTGTGGCTGTTAAGCAGTTGCCTAAGGGGGTGCCGGTTGAAGTTGAGGTTGTTGCTTTGCAATAAATGAATTCATTGAATATACACAATTCAATTCATTAGCAGAAGGGTGGAGATCTGGTTCATATAAGCTAGGATGGGCTGGCGAAAACTTTAGAGGCATGGACATGCTCAATTCAGAATCTTTGCAGATGACATCAATGGAATGAACACTGTTGGTTCCTTTCAGCTTTCCTGATATATTGTACAAAATCAATATAGGGACTTTAGTATACAACATGAGTCATGCGTTTTGTGATTTGAGGAGGTACATTGCCCGTCCCAACTCCAGAAAAGAATGTTAAGTACACTAGTTGATGGTGGTATTCATGGACTATGACTAAGATCATGTATCAAAAGATACCCGGCTATGCAAATTCTCGTCTGGGAAAGGACAAGAAGTAGCGTACAACGCACCTGGGCTGGACGTGCAACCACTGTATATGATGAGCACACTGATGTACTCACATTTTGAACACATCAATGTCGTTACTAAGTAAACAGATCTGAAGTTTATAGAATCATGTAGCCCCAAGGAGAGATATCGCAAAAATACTGACAGTTATGAGGGACGCTCCTTTAGATATCGAAGATCATCCAAAACCTCCGCCACATCTTCATACTGCATTTTCCAGCATTTCTTAATCACTGGTCCGAGTATCAAATGTCGAGTATCAGGGAATTGCCAGCTGCATAAAGATCTTCCACTGCATGATCCTGTTTATCGTCGTCGGATCTTTGCGAAGTCACAAGTTTCGTAGATGCCAGATCCCATTGCAAAAATCTCGTCTTTTACCGACGGATAGCGCTGCCATAGCTAGGGATACTGAGCACGAGCACTTGCACTGACATATGCATCCTCGCCATCAATTGACGATCCCGCAAAATCGGTGAATTTCAGGTCATCATTCATGTCTAATAGATTTTGAGACCTAATGTCTGCTTGAAGAACGTTCTGACTATGAATATATTGTAGACCTTCTGCCATCTGAATGGACCATTTTTACATCTACTCAGCTGACGTGACTTTGTTGTTCTGTCGAAGGCATTGTAGGCATAAGAAAAGCGGTTCCTTCACTTGCTCCCTCACGATACCTCTCGGTGGCAGTAGAGAAATAACTTTCACAATTTGAGGATGCTGGCCGAGGTGTTTGTATATCCGACATTCGATTTCGTGATTCCGATCCTCGTTGGGGCCACCGTAAGGCCATTTGATGACTTCATCATTGCGGTACTTTGAGATAATGCCAGAAGTGCATCTGGCCACCCGTGGAAGTTTTGCAAGCTTCTCGAACGATAGGGGAATCTCACCATGCTTGATAGCTGTATTTCAAGGCTCCAAAAGGAGTAACTGGATATGAGAACAGAACAAGAAAGTGGTATAGTATACACAGACCATACCTTCGGCGATAGCATCAGGCGATTCGACTACAACTGGTATATTAAGACGTTTCCAAGAGGTTATTTTCAAGGAAGCCGTTGTAAATGATGGATCAATATGTGCCTTAACCAATATGATTATGAACAGGGGAGGTATATGGAGTTATCGGATGAGTGACTAGTATTACTACGCTCTCCCACACTATCCCATTCAAGGTTCTTGCATTATTCATATGACCTACCATCTCCCCAAAAAAACTTTTATCCTGTCTCAATCCTGTCAGAATTATTACGAAATGATAGTACCAATAACCATTCAAGATTCCTTTGTTCACTTGTAGTTTAACATGCAATAAATATTAACTATATACTTAATCTTTTAAACGCTCCAGCACTTTGCCTAACTAAGTTTCGTCTTGGGAACCTTGAAGACCATATATCCGAGTATGGCACTTCATCCACAGAACCATTTGTTGGAACGATGATATGCAGGATCTAGGTGTGATCATTCGGAATGCCTGAAGATACAACTGCATCCCATACGTGCGCCTTCCGATTATATGGCAGATATTTCGAACAATTTAGCTGGCCAAGTGACATTGTACCATGCTAAACGACAGAACGATGAAGCTTTCTCATTATGCATAGAGCTACTATATAGACCAAACACACATTTACGGAAGGACGCATAAGTGTCCCGTGCACAGGCAGCTGTTAGCGTGGTAAACAGATTGAAGATGACAGAATCTGTACATAATCCTTCTCTACCACTCATTGACCAGCACGTAACGGTAGCGTGCTTTGCCGTCGTTTAAGTCTAGAATGGTTTGATTTGCGTCCTTCATGGGCCGTTCCTCAATCCAGGGCTTTATCTTCTTTTCGGCAGCCAATGCCAACAATTCTCGAATGTCACCTGGGGAACCTATAACAGAGCCACCCAATTTTGCACCTCTCAAGATCAATGCACCGGCAGGGATAGCCAATTTGCCATCATCGGGATTTCCTAGTTGAGTCAACGTGCCACCAACCTTTAGAAGGCCAACATATTGGGTCAGAGGCATCTAAACAGCGATAATTAGTCATTGGCTAGGGAAAATGGTTACATGGAATCATTGAACACGAACCTTTGCCGATGAGACGGTGGATAAGATGATGTCTAGAGAGCGGTTATATTTCTCAGCCCAGCCCTCATCCTCATCTGTTGCAATATACTCGTCAGCACCGAGCTTAAGGGCGTCTTCCCTCTTATTTCCCTTGCGGGAAATAGCAACTACTTTATCGGCTCCGAGGGCCTTTGCAAAGAGGATACCAAAGTGGCCCAGTCCGCCAACTCCGATAATACCAACAGATTTACCTGGGCCACATCCGTCGCGCTTTAAAGGTGTGTAGGTTGTAGCTCCACCACAGAGCATAGGAGCCGCTTCCGCAGACGGGATAGAATCGGGGATTTTCACAACGAAATGGGAAGGGGTGCGGTTGTAGAGCGCATAACCTCCATACGATTTATCTCCATTCATGAAAACCCCGTCATAAGTTCCTGCCCAGTGACGGCCGCAGTATCTCTCATTTCCTGATGCGCAGTCCTCACAGGGCCCCTTGCGACCTAAACAAGATTCTCCTTGGGCACCAACGCCGACTCGATCGCCGATTTTGATGCCGCCTTCCGCCTTGGAGCCAACTCGGACGACTATGCCAACGATCTCATGTCCGACGCAGCAGGGATAATTTGTAGGGCCCTATCAGTCAATCGGTAAGCAAGGAATGTCTTTGATATTGGCAACGACCATATTCTCACATACCCATCCACTACGCAAGGCGTGTAAGTCGGAACCACAGACACCGCAATGGGTGATTTTGATATCGACATCGGTCTCTTCCCACTCCTTGGGCTTGAATTCTCTCCATTCCATAGCGCCATTTACAGACGCGGGGCTATCTCCCATCCAACCCTCGAACTTATAATCTTGAGAACTCATGGTGACCGGAATAAAAGGTGTATACGTATACTGAAAAGATGCCTTGGGTGCTGAAGCAACTTTAAGATTTGAAAGAATCCTCTGTGACAGCAGTGGGATTTTGATGCTATTTATACTAACTGCCGATAGTCTACACGCAGCCATGCTTGACCGCCGCTGACATCGCAAAGGTTTTTCACCTCTCCACTTCCACCTATTTCCGGTACGAAACAAGAATTTCATGAACTTCACGAGAAATTTGCAACGGAGATAGCATCTTGTTTCGGCGTCTAATCGGCAATTTGGTGTCTGGCACTATAAACTGACAATTACAGAGTACGTAGATGCCGACAGAGTCCGTCGATTACGTACCTTGAGGTCTCTATTGATGCAAGTGTCAGCCTTTAGGTTGCGGCTAGTTCAAACTTTATAATAAGAAACGCACTAATAATGCACGATAGACTCCAATTTCTCCACTCTCCCGGCAAACTTACCCTAAATGGCCAGTCCGTATCTGGTTAGGCGTCTGACATCAGCCCCACCAGTGTGACCGTTGAGATCGACTTTGACTCTGATCGAGTCAGACTGACTCGGGATATGCAGTTCACTTTGTTGATTACTCTAACAACACAGGATGATCGCCATTACTAATTGATCACTAATGTACGTATTTCTTGATACTGGATATAATCTCATATACGTGCAAAATTCGATGGTACCTTGATTACTAATCTATTCGTGCAACTTCCATGGGTAAGGACCATATGCCCTTTTGGTCTACCTGTATTTCTGACTTTTCTTTCTCACGCTACTTGCAAGATAAAGAAGACGAATTAGAATCTTCCCAGAGTAAGATATCGATTACTCAACTTCGCAAAGAAGCTGTTAATTGTATAGCAAGACCAACAATGCCGGGAAAGTCATTATTCCCGGTTCTGCTAATACCAATCAAAATGTTGCAAAACACACGGGCATCTTCTCCGGTGAGGTTTATATGGAGGTACCCCATTAGGACACAATTCTCGTACTAGCGAACCATTACTTCCACCCCTTGTGCTCGAACACATTGGCACACTCATGAAGGCGGACAGATGATACGGGTACTATCTGGTTCAGGCGATAAATGCCAAGATACGCGCGTCCGATCAAAGCTGGTGATATGATCTGGGCTCCTGCGGGGACGGCGCACTGGGACGGCGCTGATGATGGCTCTATCATGACGTGCTTTGTCATCGGTCTAGAAGCAAGTATAAGACGAGAAGCGCTGTGTGAAGTTGATTTATGACAGGATATCACCTTACTCACTTAGACGCCTGCTCGGTGCCATATTGGAACTAGCCCATTTTAGGCGGGGTATTGATATCAACCCTCGACCTCACCACCTAGCTAGTACACACAATCAAGTATCTATGACCTTTCTAGGCACTCATCGATTTATACCACAGGTACCGCTACAAGTGAGACTTGGTATGGCTTAAGACTTTTGATGTATCAATAAGAACTCAATGTTCAAAAGCGTATCAAGCAACCCAATTTTGGAAGAGTTATGCGCCTTCTTTACCTCTGGGATGCGCATATGTTATCAATACAGTAGCCAGTACGTACATTTTCGGAGCTCTTGTTTCCGGATGTTGGTTTCCTCAAATTGCCAACCAGTTCCAAGTATGCAAATTTGTTCGAAACTAGCTTTCGTAATGACTGCTAGCCCCCCCTCCCCTGGGTTCCTCGAAACACCACCACTATGCAGCCAATCACTCGCCCAGACGACTCAATCCGGAGCAATAGATAGGATCTCCTGGGCGTATGCATCCAGCTCGGGCAAACCGTCAGACCTGTACGTTCCACTAAGTTTCGCATACGCCAGACCAGACCTTAGAAGCTCCATGAACTCTGGATACCCTTCTTGTAACCGCGGAGGTTTTTTGGACGGTTCTGGATGCCCAATATGGTCAATCGCAACTGGGACACCTAATCGCAGCACAACGGATGCAAACTGCGCGACGTGATCAGGGTCGGATTCTTTCCGTAGCTTGTACGAGCATTGTTTCAAAGGTAGCTTTATCAACCCGTTTACTCGAGGTCCGGAAACTCAGTCGGATTCCTCTCGTTCCGGTATCGTGTAGGTCTTGAAGTTCAGTATCTGTCACTGTCTGGGAGTCAATGCAGGCTACTGCACGACCTTTGCCATTTACTCGGCGCAGAGCATCCAGAAGGCTAGATTGTCCGTCTGGTATACTGAGAATGCTACGAGGTAGCTATGAGCAATGCCTTGGCTTTGCTGGAATGCGAGAAGATCGTCGAGGTCGGCTTTCTTTGGCTGGTAGGGGTGTGTTGGATGGTATGGAAATTTTCCTGTAAATCAACAACGGTCAATTTTAAGTGGCTAAAAGAAAACTTCATGTAAGTTAAGATCTGCCTACTTCATCAGCAACATGGACATGGCTGTCCCAGGCTCCTGGAGGAAAAGAGATGTCGAGCTCTGGCAACGATCCCATCTTGCTTGTTCTAATGCTATGGCATGCAGGACAGAGGACAAAATTGGGAATACATAGCAAATTTAAAAAGTGCATAGCAATTGTAGTGTCAGCAGTACTAACCCGTTTGAATAATTAGCTGACATACCCAATATGGGGCAGCTGAACGGAGTCTCTCCCCGGAAACTCGCCGGGCCGATTTCCAATTTGGGCTCCTGGCAAATTCATGACTTCAGAGTAATAGTTGGAGAAACTTTGTAGTTGAAGACTGTTCTCCCTTCATGTCTACGAGGACTCTCCGGGGAAACGTTCGGTACTGGGGATCCCCAGGTCTTGGTATCAATGGTCTGGGAGAAGCAAGTATAATATGTATCTACTCGGGCCACCTCAGATGCGCGTCTCGACTATCTATGCACCATACACTTGGATTGATGTCCTTGTCTCGCACCAGAGGTGAACACTACATCTCTCTTTCCCTTTTATCCTGTCCAGACTCATTTGAACATGGGAGCATCTGAGGACCCTCAGCATATCATAAAGGCCTATTCAGAGGTCATGCAAGATATTGAGAGAACCGAAATAGATAACGTCGCAGAGGAGATTGAAAAGGTGTCCCGTGTCCGTCAGGATGAGGAGGAATGGATCAAGGCACAGAAAAAGTATCTCTGGAAGCTTGACTATATCCTTTTACCAGCCGTAACGATTTTGTATTTCTTTGAATATCTCAATCGTGGCAACGTTGGAAATGCTAAGCTCTATGGCTGGGATGCTGGACATAATTCTGAGAAAGAAGCGGTTGGTCTAGGGGCCAAGAGCCTTTCTTCCTCGTAGTGGCAGCTGGTTGGATGATTTTCTATGTCGGGTTGCTCCTCTTCCAGGTATCGAGTTGCATTGGTTATCGTATCTTCTCGCGTCTAAGGTAACATATAAAGAGTTCTGCACATTGTAATCAGTGAATTGATATTAATACGAAACAGTGGATTGCCTTTGGTGTATGCGGATGAGCCACTGCCAGTCTCCTCCGGTGCGTCGCTTACAATTTAGCCGGGGAAACTCATCTGCAGAATCTCCCTAGGTGCATTAGAAGACCTATTCGGTATGAGAATTGTCTACTATCTTTCGCTATGGTATCATCGAACCGAACTGGGCATGCGCGTGTCTTGGTTTCTAGGACCAACCTCCATCGCAGGTGCCATTGGAGGACTAATTGCCTATGGCATCGGTCGGATCAGGAGCGATACACCAGCCTGGAAGTGGCTTTTCTCATTGAAGCCCTGCCTGTTTTTTGGTTGGGATTATTCTGTCGGTACTGGATGCCAGACCGCCCAAATAAGAACTCACGCTTCTCCAGCGTTGATCAAGAGATAGCAGAAGCGAGATATCGCAAGGAGTCATTTGACAAGACTGGTCCCATTCAGAGAAAGCATATCATCTAGACAGTTACCGACTGGCGGCTGGATGCGCAAGCTGCGATTATCTCCCGACGGCGCAATGATTTCTTCAATCTCGGGATTTCTCCAAACAATTATTCGTAGTATGTATTCCTACATGTTTGCCTTAAACCCTATACGGTTAAAGGTAGACTGATTGATCGTGAACAGATCTTGGATACACAGAAGCGACCAAGGCAAATCCCATGACGGCGCCCCCCTATGCAAGCGCTTTCATCCTCATGTTTCTCGCATCTTACTCCTCTGACCACTTCTGCAACCGAGGCAGACATGTCACGATACTCATGTCCATTTCCACTATCATTTCCACTATCGCATACGCTCTCTTCGCCACACTTCCTGAGGCCAATCTCCATGGCAAGTATGCCTGTGTGTGTATTGCAGTCGCGTGCGTCTACGCCACCTATCCACCAACACAGGCCTGGGTCGCGAACAATTTCGGAAACGAGACAAAACGGCCAATCAGTATGGGTCTGTATACTGCACTCGGCAACCTGGGGTCTATTGCTGGAACCTTTTTCTACCCGACTACTGACAGGCCGCAGCTTAAGAAGGGGAATTTCATTTACATGGGGCTTGTCGATTGCTACGGCTGTTCTTGCGCTGGCGAGCCACATGCTCTTGGAGGCTATTGACAAACGGCGTGATAAGAAGTATCGCAGGCCAGTTCCGGGGCAGTCGTTAGATGTATCCGAGTTTGCGGACAGCGCACCGATGTTTCGGTTTATCACTTAAGATGGTCGAATTGGCTGTGAAACATCTGTGTTATGATTGTGAGGGGAATAAGAGGAAGAACGATGTATCGAATTGTAGCTATTCACAAAAAAGGTAATACACCTTCATCGCCTTGTCAAATCAAAGAATTGCTTAATTATTTTATTGAATCCACAACGTCTTGAAAATTTGACTTCTTACCTAAAAATACCCGAGTGGCTTCAGCTCGCAGTTCTCATAACGCAGCGATGCTCGGAATTTGCGAACTCTCAGTAACTAGTCAGTTTGAACTACTTCATACAGAATGTTTCTAGGGTATTCACTTGTTCACAGTAGATTATATTCATACCAACTTCCCAGGAACATTGCTCTTCCCTTCTAAAGCAGCCAACTGCCCTCGCCGCAGCAATCCCACTGTTAATCTGGTTCTCGACCGTTGATGCGCCGATGTGCGGCGTAATAATAACATTGTTAAGTCCATAGAAATTCCTGTATGCGTCCAGTGTGGGTGATTTAACCTCCATTGCATCCAAGGCCGCACCCCATATCTTCTTCTCTTTCAATGCTTGGAGTAAAGCATTCTCGACCACAATCCCGCCTCTGGCTGCGTTGATCAAGATTGCTGTTTGCTTCATCATATTTAATTCGCGTTCCTTTATCAATCCTCTAATGTTCTTGAGTAGAGGGAAGTGCAGCAGAACAACGTCCGAGCTTCTGAGTAGCTTATCCAACGTCTGGGCCCTGGTATGTGGAATCTTGTCCGGCTCCCACACTTCCAATGGTGCATCAGGGCATCAGGGTTGTATCCTATGATATTTGCTCCACAGGCACCAATCCATTTCTTCGCGCTTACTTGGCCAATATTGCCCATCCCAACCACACCCACAGTTTTGCGAAACAAATTCATCCCCAATGTTTGGCTGCGTACGACTCTGTTGCCGTTACGCTGTAGCCGGTCTACTTACAGAATCTTTTCGCTCAGGGAGGGGGCTAGAGCGAGAGTGAACCCGGCCACAGATTCGCTGTTTAAGCCGGGAATATTGTGTACCGCGACCCCGGCCAGCTTTGGCGGCATTTAAATCGATGTTGTCGCATCCGACACCTTGTTTCACTACAATACGTAGTTGCTTTGCTTGGGCAAAGTCGGAGACTCGTAGTTGCGTTTCTGATCGCACGAGCACTTCCTGTGCATGCTGACGCCAGTCTGCCTTATGGTCGTCATTCCAGAGGACGACGTCGACCGATTTAGTCAACTGCAGAAGCACTACTGCATGCTCGTGGTAAGGGTCAAGAACGTAGACTACCGGCTTTGTCATTGTGTAGCTGCTTGTTGATAATCAGTGCTGGATGTGGAATATAAATATCTGTTTATTGTCATCGTTATGCTGCAGGTGACTTCCCCGGAAGCTCGCCGTGGAGGTTGACCACCCGAGTCTTCGCTGGAGTCACCTGGACAGCTTCAAGCTCATGCCACGGTTATGCGTAGTCTTTGAATTTTTCAGTCCAGATGTCATCGTAATGCACGTATTTTTATGAAAATTGTTATTCAAATATTGCGAGTCTAAGGAAGATGCTCTCTGACGCCCTCCACAAGCTAAAATTTCCCCATGGGCAATTTCTCCCGGGGCTTCCGCTCTGGTCCAAAAACGCATTCAAGGCACAGTCAAATATCAAATGCCCGGTGATAATACTTATAAGATTAATTATGTTCCCAAGACGTATCCATTTGTCGTCTCATCCAAATCTCGGGATGCTATGTATAGGGTTTGTTGTCGGCAGGCAAGCAAAGCAGCTGGGTCACTGAGAAATCTATTCGTTCACTGAAGTTTTCACTGAAGTTTTCACTGTAATTTTGGTTGATTTCTTCAATTAAGTAAGCTCTCTCTATCTCTTTCATATTACTCATTCTTCTTCCTGAAATTGCAAGAGCTACATGTTGAATTAGGGCTTTGGAGTCCAGTGACACCACGTGATAGTCACGTGGTGTCTCCACCCGTTCCTTGTTCTCATCCAAAAGTTTTTCTCCGATGGTTATCTGAACTTTCATCAGTGTTTACGACGGTCACCATATATCTCTACTCTTTTTTTTCAGTAAGAATTATTCGTCCTATTACTATTTGTGCAGCTACTTCATGATGTCGAGAGTAGCTTCTGAGTGGTAAATCAGAATAGTCGGTGTTTCAATCGTCGCATTGAAATTCATCAGCATAAGAGAAGTTGTGGTTATCAACCTATTCCCAATTCATTTCGGTTCTATCCAGTCAGGACAAATCACTTGTCCAAATATATACAAAGATGAACGAACGACGCAATCCTCCCCATCCAGCTGTTCCCCTTGACGCCGATCCGATCTGACTGAGCAATACTTCGGTTCTGGATACAGGTCAAGCAACTTTATGCACCATGGAACTCTTTCGAGAACAGTCAATACACCTCGCGCGTTTTGTGCATGTATAGTACTGGAGCTGGGATTGGGGGGGAAGAAGCCGCCTTCTCTATAGGAGGTTTCTTCTTTTTGTACCAAAAGGATTTGCGAGAATGATTATTAGAGCCTTCATAGTTCATGTTTATGTCTCGCTTATTCCTCACTTGCTCGGATTTTACATTCGTGGAGTGAGGATAATACTACGAGAGCATGACTCCTTGCGCACTACATTCAGACATAGATTTATGATAGTTTAACTATATGTACCGATACAGAGTTATAATTTACCTTTATCATCCACAATCTTTACCACAACCTTACCCCAGGTACCCCTACTGCCCAACGCCTTGAGTGCCCTCGGCACACTCTCCAACCCGATGAAACTCTCGTCCGTAAACGCGGTACTCTGAAATTTCCCCTGATCAATCAAATCAAAGATCCCTTTCCAAACCACGGGCACCGTCTCACGCTCAAAATTCGCGTATTGACCCCAATGTATCCCGACAATGCTCACGTTTTTGAGCAAGACACGATTCAGCGCAACTTTCTCAATTGTGCCTGCCGCAAACCCAATCACTAATAACCTAGCATTCCACGCCACGCACTTCAAACTCTGCTCAATCATACCCACGGGATCATAGACAACATCGACACCCGCTTTCCCATTTCCCGTTCGATTCTGCTTACACAACTTCTTAACTTGTTCCGGCCAATTCTTATCAGCACGATAATCAACCACATAATCTGCCCCAAACCTCTTTGCGACTTGACCTTTCGCCTCTGACCCAACGGCCGCGATTACAGTTGCCCCCAAGGCTTTCGCGATTTGAACGGCTGCTAATCCGACTCCGCCCGCTGCAGCATGAACAAGAACCCATTCACCAGCCTGCAGATTTGCGCGCGTCACAAGGCCACCGTAGGATGTAGGTGCAGTGACGAATAGACCCGCTGCATCGGCAAAACTCCATCCTCGCGGGACAGGGAATAAGGACGTCTCTGGAGCAAGGATATGAGTCGCATAAGCGCCCTGGGCAGCGCCAAAGACTCTATCTCCCTTTTTAAATTTGTAGATTCCTTTTGGGTCAGTGGGTGTCGCGAGGATGGTGCCGGCGAACTCTGAGCCGGATATCCATGGGAATGGTGGTTGGTGTTGGTATTTGCCTTGGATTTGGAGGATGTCGAAGAAGTTTGTGCCTGCGGAATGGATTTCGATGAGGTATTTGTCTGATGTAGGGTTAGGAGTTGGGAGGTCGGTTATTTTGAGGTCGAGGGGACCCTATCGAATTAGTGAGGGTTCAGGTATGGATGAGGATGAAGAGAGGTATACCTTGACATAACTGCTGACTTGAATGGCGCGCATTGTTCAGTCTTTTGTACCAGTGATAATATTATTTATTTGTTCAGCGATAGCAAATGGTCTACCCGACTTGATGGGAGTTGTCGATTGTCAAATAACAAGAAGCGGAGAAATGGTATCTAGATAGAAGTTGGGGTTGTGGGGAAGCATGATTCAGGATAAGATGCCTCGGCCTGTTCGGTTACTCCAGCTGAAACAACTACGTACAAGCAGCTATAACACACTGAATATAGGTATCACGACATAATATGGCAATTTAAGTGGTGTAAATTTAGATCAGACTCGATATGAGGCCCGTCTGAATCTTGCGTGTTCCATATCATTCATATCACAGGATAAATACAAGTTTTCATCCATTAACGAACGCCGTTGTTCCTTTCCATTTTCATGAGACCTCCCAATTTTTGAAGTATGATAGGAGATAGAAAAACAAACATATGAGACAGATGAAAAACACGTGCCACCGGAAACATACACCCAGAAGTAGAGAAACAGATAGGAACTCCTGGTGATCGCTCAGCTGAAAACAGAGTCGCAAGGGTATATACATATATATTCGATATAACACAATATGTGAATTGATAATGATAAGAGCCAAGCTTGACCGGTATACCATAATCAAACGACATCACGACCACCAACGCCAACAATGCATGCCAAATGACGGACTCCAGATAATTATATGCTACACAAGGATCGAGGCAATTGCCTCAATGACCCATAGGCCGCTGTAATATGTGCTCATGACCGGCATAAGCGTACATATCCTGAGGAATCATTGAGTGGCCTGCAGCGATGTAGTGCGGGTGTTGTTGTGGGTGATGTGGATGCTGATACACAGGTTGAATTGCAGTGTGCATTGACTGCTGCATTGATTGCAAATGTTCTAGTTCGCGCTGTTGGTGTTGTTGTTTTTGTTGCTGCTGCTGTTGAGCGGCCATGATATCCATTTGTTCCGTCACAGATTCCTTTTTTCGATCCGGTAAAGGCTTGCGTTGTCGACCCTGTCGATCAACTCGCACAACACCCGGAACATACTCGGGTGTGTAGTGCGATGCCGTTGCCCGTCGCCAAGGTCGTACAGATACACCCTCGTCATAGCCATGGTAACCGGGTGCTGTCATGGGTCGTGCTTGCGCCTGTGCGTGTGCATGTGCTTGAACTTGGTACGACGTAGCCATTTCCTGCGGAGAAGGCATATGTTGCATAACGGGATTGTATCCGGCAACGGGAGCAGCGGGATTCACGGCACGCTGGTAGTAGGCTGCATTTGCAGTAACGGCGGTAGTATTCGCTGCATCGTACATAGCTGTGTACCAGCTGGATGGCTGCATGGTCATTGCTGCGGCCGGATTGGAATCTGGTTCGATATAATCGTTGCCTGTAGGCCAGTGCGTTGCTGTCGGCGGTGCGGGTTGTGGGTATGAGATAGGGGCCATGGCATAAGTCGGAGAAATCGGAGAAACGTAGGCTGGTGACAAGACATGGGTCGTTTGCGGAGGAGGAATGCTATTTGTTGGTGACGGCTGCTGTGGCTGTGGATGAGGGAGATCGTAGGCAGAAAGACCATGGGTAGCATACTGCGTGACTGCAGGAGTACTGACCGCGCCATGAGACGGATGTCGTTCTGGTGTAGTAGCGGTGATTGGGCTAGGTGACGGAATCGATGCTGTCCAAGCCTGTGTAGCGACAGCCTCTGGTTGTGTGACCACCACGGTCTGTTGCGGGGGAATATGTTGTTGTTCCTGTTGCGACTGAACCCAGACATCCGTAGGATACCATTCGCGGGTGATTGCGAGGTTGTCACTTTGAGAATGTTGCGATTGTGGTGGAGTAGGGATTGCCATAGCTGCGGACGTGGTTGGGGTATTCTTCTTCATGTCACTCTTATTATTCCTCCTCTCCATCGGCGACATTTCTTCCGACGGATCCTCTTCGTCCTCTTCATCATTGTTATTTCCCTGCTCGCCGGCGGGTTTCTTCCGGATCTGACGGGACGGTTTGGTAACTCGCCATTTCTTCAGACGACTCCGTAGTTGTGTCTCGCTAGTCAGTCGGTTAGTACAATGAACCGAATCGAACGTAGAAGAAGAGCACATACCTAGGATTGAAATCTTCAGTGCGTATTTGCTTAATCACCTGCTTCAGCGGCCATTCCTCATCTTTATACAAACGAGCGATCAGCGCCTTCTTCTTCTCCCACACGTCCGACGGTATCGATGTTTTCATTGTATCTGATCTGCTGTAATTTGGGCGATATGGATAAATTCACAGCTCAACAGTCGGCCGCCAGACGTCGAGTCGAGTTGAGTCGAGTCCTGAAGTCGAGTGAGAGGCGTAAGTGTAGGTGGTGGGAAAGTGACGAGAGGGAAAGGATTTCTGGGTAAGATCGACCTGTCGGTAGGTGGGTAGTGTATATATGGGGGAAACTGGTCAGATAATGTACGTATCTATCAAATACGGAACTCGTATTATTTGTACTCGATTTACGATTTGCACCTTGAGGTAAAGAGAAACCTTCAGCCTCGTGATGGTATGGTGTGTGTATTACTACTGGAAACTACGTATCGAGAGGAAGCTTGCGGATCACCCAGAAAACAACGAAGGATGAGCCAGCCGGAGCCCTAACTAGGCCCGTTTCGCGTATTGTGGTATGGGGTATCTGTATTACAATGACGACTTGTTACCGTCATATCTCGCGTGAATGCAGTCAATCATGGCTGTACGGTAACGTAATAACACATTCTGAACCGGGCGGACAATCTTGAAACCTTTTTGGTGCCGTCCGTTAGTGTCACTGCGAGAGGGTCTGCTGAGCGACTATGCCGCTTTGAGCCTCGGTCTAGGCCCACTTCTACTGCTTTTGTCTGTGCTTATTGGTAAGTATCTTTGGCCGTGTACCTTTCATTGGTGGTCAAGAGTTCGTCTGGTTCGTGTGGCCCCACTCCTGCCGCCCGCTTCATATGCAGCATGCTGAGTTAGTCTAAGTTATCGCCACGCTCCGTTCCATATTGGCTGAGTGCTCACACTGCCGGGTTCTCTGCTTCCGATTCCGACGGGGAGATAGACAGCGCTAGTCCCTAAAGAGGACTGAATCAATGACGCACTAAGCCCAAACGGCAACTACACGTACAGGACGTCTCCTGATTGGAAGGTACTATGTTTCTTCAGGGTTTAGTGTCGTTTGTCTGATCAGCTAGGACTAAGATAGAATCGCCTACTCTAGAAGGCTCTAGTCGCTTTTAGTCTGCACTTCCCTGATGGAGTAAAGTTGTGGGAGGAAGTACTTTTGCGTGCATAAATCGCTGACAGTCAACGTATTTTGAGCATAACCGTGATATGGGGCCAAACTGATGCTGTCGCTTTGCGAGTTTACATTTTGAGAGTACATTTGAGTACGTATGAGGGAGATTTTGGACAGACCCGTCAGACTGGCTCAGATCCGGCAGATCAAGTATTATATCGCACGTAATGAATAATTAACCTTCGGCATGTAAACCCTCTTTTCTTCAACCTTACCCGAAAAGGACCGTACTCGAATCGGCGCTATGCTCTGTTCGAGTTCTCGTGGCTTTGTATGATCTGAGTCCAGATTCCACAGCTCTTTCTACTGGCGATTTACGGTTTTGCGCTGACCTCAGCGGGATCTGTAACTGTAAGACTGTAAGTAAAAAGTACGCACCGCCCATAGTTGCTATTACCAGTTAGTAACATAACGGCGGACCTCGGTATCATCTGATCAACTTCTCTCGATGTCAAAAAGTCCCTCGAACGCATTCCATCATGCACGCTTGTCGTAACGATATTATCACACCATGTCAAGTCTTCAGGCCAAGCCGTCACGTAAGACCTCCGTATGTAGCGTGCCGACTCTACCGAGTCAATTGTACCGGACTACGGACAGACTCCATGAGGTTAACCATATTGTCGGGCTCTTCTAGCCCGTTAGCCATCACTTACGACTTTTGGAGCACAGCAACCTCATATTTACTGGTTTATAATCAATTATCCATGGGTCTGTAATTTTTGGATAGTCAGGAGAAATAATCACTACAATATCACAACAGAGGTTCACTCCTCGGGAAGTCAATTCGGGCCAGTAGTCACTTCAAAGCATGGAGATTATCGCATTCACTGTCACCGAGATTCACCACATCGAGGCTAGTACCACACTACTTTAGGTTTGCAGTTTACTAGTCACCAACGTGGTTTCCAAGATCAGTACATACACACAGACATCAACTCATGACAATGACAATAACTTAGTAGTCCACTACTAGTTACCTATAAGTTAATACGTAGTTGCAGGTATATTTATCTTATTAAGACTTAGTAATGATCAATCCATACCAGTTGCTAGCATTTAAGCATTTAAGTTATACGAATCGATTCATAGCTTAGTCAGAGTAAGTCAATTGAATGTTCAAGATATCTGCTTGTGAAGATCATGGCGGAAAACATGGGACTCTTTTCCGTAACGAGTGTTGATTTCGTATGGTACGACGATAAATCCGAGTCATGTGAGACGCATGGCAAAGTTTATCGGCTTATCGAGCCAGTCTTTGCATGCCTGACGATGCTAACTACTTCCGTGCTAGTCGAGTAATCTTATGTTTTGTCAAGCCAATCTCATAACTTGCGTGGCAATTAGTTGTGGAAGTTGGTCTCTGCGATACGCATACCGACAGATTGGATGAAGTTGACAGATACCATGATTTTAATTAATGTTGGGATTAATTGAAGATGATATTAATATATTTATTCGATAGTTTGATATCAGCCTCCCTTTGCTTACTTACTCCACCTCTAGAATAAGCAAGACTGTTCTTACAGGCAAACTGACATGATGACTCGTATTATCTGACGTATTTGTTTGTAGCCTTGTAACGAATCGGAGGAAATCCGTCTTTGCTTTTTTCTTTGCTTATGTAAAAAATGCATCGATTGACGAATTAAGGATGGTTCGATGGTGGTGCAACACTACAAACGTACTTTTTTGTCTTTGTACAGTTGGCAGATGGTCTAAACGCGCATATCGAGTTGGATCAGGGCAAATCATTGCATGGCGAGACTGGAAATAAACGTGCTCGGATTGTGTGACTATGTATATACGTTGTATGCTCAGTGTCTAGACTTGTGTTTGCGCGTACGGAGTATGTATCAGTTAATGCCGTCGCGGAGTTGAGTGTTCCACTCTTCCGTGTCAAGATTTACGTACACAGAACGACTTTACATACATAGACAGCTCTATCTAGTAGGATCACAAGCTTGAGCGAGTCTGCCTACAAACGTAGCGACAGATGCACTCACGACAAAGCCTCATCTATTGGGGTGGAATGCCAGATGGACTATCGAGAAACTAAAGAGTAATGACAGATTCGGGAACTCACAACAACTCTAGATCTGATCAAATCTGCCAACTAAATTAATTCAATAGCACTGACAGCAAGTTCATGCAGAAAGAAGCCTCTGACGTAGGGTAGGATCTGGACTTTACTTCAGTGAGGGTTTTAAAGTCAGGGACCTTAGTAGACACTGATAAGAAACTAAGCACTTCGCCTAGTCCTGACTCCTGAGTCATGAAGCCCTAAAACAATTTAGCACTTCTATTATATCTCGGGATATTCTCGGGTATGACTTGTCATATTCATCTATCTAACATTCAAAAATTAACATAGGAAGTTCGTATTGATGATTTTCATACTTAGGATAAATCTAGGAGAATCAAAGCTTAATTCGACTTGAGGAAAGTTATATCAAGCGCGCAACTATTCTTTGACTACATTGGTCGATCTTCGATTATCATTCTGTCAGCAAACTGAAAATGTATGCCTAAATGAGTACCAAGTCGTTATACAGCAACCCGCTGATTCAGTCATTCCTGTACCCTGAGGGTTTCATATCTGAAGATTTATGCAATAGTTTCTCTGATCGTACCCAGGTTGGCTGATCTTCAAACTATCGATATCTAGATCCGACAAAGAACCCTATCATTCCACCGTTTCATGCCGTAGACCCATTCCTGAGTCCAACCAGCCGAGGCTATCTTCAGTTGGATTTTTGTATCAAAGATGAGGCGCGCAGCAAACGATGCAAAAGAACCGTTTCAACCTCGTGGTTAATACGAGGCCATGCAGTAATCTAAGCAATACGTACATAGATCACTGGTATGAGCATGGGTATAGTGGATCCCTGGCAATCACCAAGTCAATAGTTGCGTTGATCATCCCAGACCAACACATCTGAAGCTGATATCTCTTACAAATATCTCCATATATGATTACCAGACGATAGCATCGTATGACACGGAAATCTCCGGGGATACGGCAGTGACCAAATTGCCAAGTTCGATAGTTCATAATGTCTTCCCACTCCCTTTCTACTTATTTGCTCATCGCGAATAATAGAAAAGATGCAAGGGATGAGGGCTATATCTAACATGCCTCCCTTCATTTACTTACCGGATATACCGCATCCGTTGCAGGCAAAAATGACTGGGTGTATTCATAAATGTTCCATGGGATTGTTCGTTGCTTGAGGTAAATCTGCCGTCGACTCCGCATGCCGAATCAACCAAATAGCTGTTGTGGTCGCTGAAGATGTGTGAAGATATATCCGATAGCTTGTAGGTAGGGTTATCGGCGGTTGATCTACATCCTCTTCCCCGGAAGACATTTCCATGTCTCCAACAACGGGTAAGTTAACCCCCTCATAAGAGCATATATCCAGCAATCAAAACTCATATTCCATACCACAGTTTGCATCCACACTTCGGAAGCACAGCGTTTAGGTCATAGAGAACCTTCACGTGCATATACGCAACTAATGAGAAAGATATTCCTATCAAATCAGGACATTTCTACCCCTCACTCACTCATCGAAATGGCGGAGATTACCCTGTTAGGCAGCACATGAAGATCTTCACCAATCGATCATCCGGAGCACTGGGACACCGAGTATACGCAGAACCAATGCCGAATTGCGTTCGTTCAAGCGAGGTAGAGTTCAAATAAGCTTAGATTATAGTTTGGAAAGGTGTGTACGGAGCCGCGGTTTGTATTGTATGGTCCAATAGCGTACAAGCTGAGGTGATTCAGCCAGGTTGATGGTACTCGATTCAATTGACGGATTAATCGGTTTGTATATGGCATAAGGATTGAGAAAGCTTCGTGGTATTTTGATAAACGATAATATATTCTAACACAGTAGAGAAGAGGATCATATATAGATTAAGACATCGTAATAAAAAGGTAGTAAAGGCACCACCACTATAAGAATAAAAGACAAAAGTACACCATCCATGCAACGTTTAACTCACACAAACAACAAAATCCAAAACCAATATCAGACCAAGAAGTCTACCGACGTCTAATTCGGTGCTCCTTCCCCCGTTTGGATTTCTTTTTGGCCTTGTCAGGCGGAAGAACAAGTGGTTCATCGCGGAGATTCCACTCCATAAATCGTACAAGATAATCATCAATGTGATTCGGTTCAGTTTCTGCTTCTTTCCCTTCAGTGTCTTCAGCTTTCTCGCCGCCGTCAACGACACTCGGTGTTCCTGCGCCCGAAAGGATCTGCGCGGTTGTTGTACCGGTTTCCTCAAAATCTCCATCGTCGGCATGTTCCATCTCCTTTTGTGCGTTTTTGGCGGCGTCGATATCTTCTTTGTCTTCGGCCTGTTCAAAGACTCGTGTACTAGTGACGGCTAGACCGCCTCCGCCGCGATTATCGAGGACACGGTCCATTGCTTTACTGGCTTCGTCTTGTTGGTCGTCAGGTGCAGATTCATCGATTGCTTTGCGCACATCGTTGACTCGGGTGAAGTAATCGGTTGTAAATCCACCTTCTTGAATCACCACGTCGTCCAACATACGTTTCTGATTCGCCTTCCGTAGGATATTCGATTCAATCGTGAACTCAGACACGAACCGGTAGATGTGGACATCGCGGGTTTGTCCGATCCGATGGCAACGATCTTGGCATTGTTTGTCCATTGCAGGGTTCCAGTCAAGGTCGTAGAAGATAACGCTGTCTGCGCCAGTAAGATTGATACCTAGACCTCCTGAACGAGTGGACAGGATAAACGCAAGAATACGGTTGTCGTTGTTGAACCGATCTGTAAGCATCTGTCGTTGCTCAACCTTTGTCGTTCCGTCGAGGCGAAGATAGCGGTGTCCGTGGATATTCAGGAATTGTTCTAGGATATCTAACATCTTTGTCATCTGCGTGAAGATAAGGGCTCGATGGCCACCTGCTTGAAGTTCACGAAGTAGTTTATCCAATTGCTGCAGCTTTCCACAGTCATATTGCAACAATCGTTTGTCCGGGAATGCAATCGACAGACGCATCTGCGCTTCGTGGAAAGGATCGTAATTCTCATACCGCATCTTTGGATCAAAATAGCGGGACTCAACAGGAGTAATAGCTGCTTCTGTGGTCCCCGCTGCCACAGCAGCAGGGGTTACGCATCCAAACCGTTGAATGTAGCCTTCCATAGACTGAGACCTATCTTGAATCGAATTAATCATAGAAGCTAGAACCGACGACTGATTTGCTAGCTGCTCGAGCTTCGATATTCGGCGAGAATCCCGAGTTGCAACCCCATTATAGGGACTTTCGATGGTCAGGAATTTGATTAAGCTCTTCCCCCAAACTGGACGTCGGCCATGCCGGTTACTTTCAAAATAAAGCGCACTCTCAAGCTCGTTCATTCGCTTCTTCCTTGCGGCATTATCCATCGACTCTAGTATAGACCGCACTGATGACCCGTCAAAACCCATCTGCCAGTTTGTTCGTTTATATTGACGCTCGCGCAGTGTCTTCAAGGGCCCAAAAGCCATTATACGACTACTGTCCTGAACCAACCTCGTAGAGAGGTCTTCCCGCGATATAGGTGCTAGATTTAAAAAGTCTAGATCGAGTTTGTCAAAGGGATGCTGGTACAAAAGACGTCGTCGGATAAGCTTGTCCTTGGCCTCATAATCGTGCGACACAGATGTAGGCATCGCAAACGATGTAGATATCTGGCGTGTTTCAAAAAGATCAGGGTGATTGCAGACTTTCCGAAGTTGCATAAGACAGTTAATGATAGAAAGGTAATTTCCAGAAGCTAGCGTCTCTTTGGTTTGAGCTCTGGACATGAACCCATCATATAGATATCGTTGCCGCTTGGACAACCGACAGGTGACGACATGCTCGTATTTGGCTGGCATTTGCTTCTCGACATCCGCTTTCAATCGTCGGAGAAGATACGGTCGAAGAATAGTATGCAATTTGTGAACGATCTGCTTCGCCTCATCGTCCATTGTTTCCCTGCCGTGTTCCAGAATCTGTTCGACAGGTCGTCGAAACCATTCCGAGAAATTTCGCAGGTCTGCGAATCCTTCCACACCAGCTCCGTCTTCGTCTGAAGGCATCAAGAAGAAAAGAAGTGACCACAATTCAGTCAAGTTGTTTTGAAGCGGTGTACCGGTTAGAAGGAGACGAGCACGTGTCCTGAAAGTGAGTAACGCCTGCCACCTTTGGGATCGGAAATTCTTGATATTATGGGCCTCGTCGAGAATCATATAATGCCAGCTTCTTCTCTTCAAAACCTGTTGATCCTGTAACACCAACTGGTAAGATGTGATAAGAACATCCCAGCTGCTATCGTCCGTCCAACCGCGTCGCTTTGCTTTTCGTTCCTCCTGATTGCCATAGTATGTCATGATCTTGAATCCGGGACACCACTTCTTGAACTCCATCTCCCAGTTAAGAATGACACTGGTAGGAACAACGACTAAATGCGGGCCCCAGACCTCATGTTCAACCGCTAAATGCGCGAGCAAGGCGATAGTCTGAATGGTTTTGCCGAGACCCATCTCATCTGCCAATATACCATTAATGTGGTTTGTATATAGCCCGGCTAGCCAATCTAGCCCATAGTGTTGATATTCACGTAGCGTCCCCCGAAGTAGATGCGGAATGGGTGTCTTTAATCCAGCAGGAACAGGCGATTCTGTCACAGACTGTTTGTCACCTTGGGGTTCATAAGATGACATGGACTCAGGTTCTGACGGCTTCGTCGCAACGGTTCCAGGGGAAGCTTGACTGGAAGCATCACCGCTGTGATGTATTTCATGAGTACCATCCTCAGCTCGTGCTGTGAATCCAGGTTCGGTATCCATCCGCTCTGCCACAGCCTTTCTATCCTCCTCTTCTTTTGGCGCCTCAATTTTGCTGACATCATTGTCTTCGGTAGTGTGCGCTTCAAGGTTAAGGTGCTCTTGAGCCTGTTGCCCTTCATTTTCTGCATTATC
This sequence comes from Talaromyces stipitatus ATCC 10500, assembly GCF_000003125.1. Lineage (NCBI taxonomy): Eukaryota > Fungi > Ascomycota > Eurotiomycetes > Eurotiales > Trichocomaceae > Talaromyces > Talaromyces stipitatus. Next base: position 1,629,092 of record NW_002990121.1, on the reverse strand, counting down.
GGCCTTTTCCGCCTGTTCGACCGGAGCTGTAGGTATAAGAGAGACTTCATCTGCATCTTCCATCTCAATATTTTCATCAACTTGAGCTTCTCCCTCCTCTGCATCCTGTTCGTCAAGATCTTCTGGTTGTGGAATATTTGCACTAGCAGCAACCAATCGGTCTCTTGAAGAGAGGAAGCCTAGGAGCCCTGGCCCGTCATCACTAGCATCGCTATCTTCATCTTCATCACTATCCTCGTCGCTCATATCATCAGAGTCTCCCATATCGTCCTCCATATCCGTAGACTCATCACTATCGTCAAGTAGAAGAGGGTCAACATCGTCAAGGTCGGGTGGCATCACCGACGGGGCGCCAGACGCATTCTGTGAAGCGAAATCGCCTTCTGTACGCCCATCATCCGAAGTGCCGCGCATGGAAGACTCTGATTCTGAGTCGTGGTTTGTAAATATAGTATCGGGAATGTTTGCATATTTCAATCGTAACTCCTCTGCAGTTAACCCTTCATCATCGTCAACGACATTTTCGCTTTCGTCATCGCTTTCGCTCGAAGACATGTTGCCTTCGTCTGCGTCCGAGGTAATAGACTCTTCATCTTCGTCATCATCTTCTGACTCCTCATCAACATCCTCACTGAAAGTGTCCATATCGCTTCCAACACCAAGGATTTCTTGTCTTCGTTTCTCAAAAAGCATGGTGGACTGCTTGATCGCCTGGTTCAATGCCTGTTGATTCTCCGCCTTTCTTTCCTCTTCCCACCGTGCTAAACGAACCCTATCGACTTCAGCGCGAACAAGATCGAATTGTTTCTGAAGGTCTCTGACGACTTGTCGGCGTTTCGCTTTCGTTTCTTCGACTTGTTCGCGAAGTATATCCTCTGGTCGTTTGTTTCTCTTTCTCCAAACTTCGGCACACCAATGCGCAAGTTGGCGAGCTGTGTGGCGATGCCGTTTATGCTCTTGATCAAGGAGTTTGCGGAAATATAAAGCATGCGCGACGAGGTGGTCATGATGAGAATATTGTATCGGAGGTTCCTCTTGAGGCTCGGGCAGACAAGCAGAGCAAACTTGCGGGCTGAGGATGCCGCCAGGCTCTCCAGCCTCAAGAACTCGTAGTCGTTTGACGGCCTCTTGTCGGGCATCTTCACTTGTTGAGATCACATTCTCCCCAGCAAGAACATCGGCGGCCTGGACCCAGTCTCGAAACGAGGGGTAATGCTTTGGAGGAACGACATGACCCGGATGCTGAACACTGACGGATCCCTTCTTCAACTTCAGCCGCAGTCGAGGAACCTTGAGATCTCCACCAATTTTATGCGCATCTCCTTCGACAGGGGTATCGAGGCCTCGAGAAATGGACGGCGATTCGGCGGTCGATATGGATGCATTGCGACGGGTATGTCTCGAGCCACCACCGTTCACAACTGCCTTCGTGCTGATCTGGGTTCGTGCTCGTGACTTGGCAGAGTTAGTAGCAGGTAGTGATGACTCAACATTGGTGGCACCGCTGAGAGAAAGCCTCGAGCTAGATTTCCTTCTTGTCTCTTTCTTTTCCGCATTGCTCACCATGCCATTTGACCCTGTCTTTGTCCCAAGCGATCTCCTACCGCTTCCCGTGGTGCGCACTGGAGTTAAGGATAACGGTGACGATACGGCGGGTGTTGTCGGCTTTGTTGTATAATCCTTTTGGGTGCCTCGAGTCTGTCTCTTTGCGGACGCTGGCTGGAGATCCAAAGGAATGGCATTTGTTCTCGAGGATTTTCTCCTACCGCCTTCAAAAAACGATGTAGGCCCATCGACACCAGCTTTCTTCCATGGTGGCGATATGGGTCGTGGTGTTGAGCGTTTGCCCTCAGCAAGCTTCCGTTTCTTTGACGGAGGTTCCTCGGTGTGTGTATCGACAATCCCATCAACTTTTTGCTCACCTGGCGTTTGCATAAACGCGACAACTGTCTCCACTGCGTCTGGTTTGGGAGAAACGCGAAGATTCTCGCTGGGAACTGGTGTCACGTGTTCGTCATGTTGTGAGGTCCCATTTGGTGTACCGTTTTGCATATCTTGTCACCGAGCGCGAAGGGGGCCTTTTCCGCAACAGACCCCAACTTTCCCAGCACTGACGAGGGCAAAATTCGTGAATCGAGCATCAAAATGTAGATAATTACGTGTAGTATTTCCCGTGCGAGTTTGGCATAACTATCAATGCTGGTGCGTTGGTGACGATGAAAAGAAGGGGTGGAGAGTGTGTTTGGAGGACAAGTTTGATTTTCGCTTTTTGTCGACGCAATTTCTCCCGTGACAGAGCCTAGAGAGACTCAAAGAGAGGGCCCTTAAAGCGGCGCCGAGTCCTACACGGCAAAAGTTGGCAGGGCGGCAATCTGTGGATGCCTGAGGCTGCTGTAGCTCAGCCTAAGCCAACTCTGGATGAACTTCCGACCTCAATCCAATCTCTCTCCCAGTACACCTTCTCTCTTGTTCCCCCAACCTGTCCGCTCGTTCTACCAATTGGCCTTGGCGGAACGGTAAGTATTGTTTTGTTGCTGTTTCTCAATGTCCTGAATAATAATATATCCCATTTAGATGCTTTCTCGACGACTTGTGACTGGGCGGATGGCCCAAATCGCCTCGCGCCATGCCCATCCCCGCGCTTCCTTTTCTCAATTCCGCGCTCTTCGAGCCCAAACTGAAGACGATGACCCTCATCTTGTATACCCCCTCGCGCTCGTTTTCTGGCGTGCCACTTGTGCTGATTGTTGTCGTCGCAGAACGGAAACTATCCTAACCCTCCAGCCGTGAAACGCCAATTCCGCGACCCGAATGTCGACTGGTGGGATAAGCAGGAACGACGTAACTTTGGCGAACCGGTACACGAGGACAACGATGTCTTGGGTGTTTTCAGTCCTGAGCAGTATACTCATGTCACATCCAACAAGGCTTTCCTGTCAATTGGTACCTTCGTTGTTGGCTTCCTCGGACTTTGCGGGTTGGTCAGTCTGTACTATCCTGACAAGCCATCGGTCCCACGGACGTTCCCCAATGGTGGACTCGAGAAAGAGCTCGGTGGTTCAGGAGCTGTTCGCGTAAGTCCAATCTCTGCTTATACTTCTTGTGGTATGGCGCTAACTTTCGACGATATAGGCTCATAAAACCGGAGAGGATACGTGGTGATTTTTCAGTGTTGATTGAATGTACATAAAATGGGTCCTAGATCATGCAATTGAGTTCCTGCTTCGTTCTTTCCATCATTGGTATAGTATGAGACGATTTTTCGAAAATGCACAACATACCGCCACCAAGCTGCTTGCTTCTATTTACCTACGATAGCAAGCACTTGGATACTCCGGGAATCTCTGTTTCCTGGGATATGTGTACTCGCTTGAACGACTGGATATTCTGTCAATTACACATTTCCAATGGCAGTACAAGCTTTGACAAATCGATACGGCTGGAAACGGATCCTTTTAGTCATATCCATTCTCGACTATCGGCCACTATAGACCTGTATTTATAGAGGGTAAATTATCGTATCTATTCCTGGCAACTTTGTGCATACATAAAGTCGATCCTCATTGTCGGCTGGTTGCTTTTGAAATTGGAATTGATGTCCATGACTCGAGCCGCAAGACGCCCATGAAACCTACAAGCTGTCTGATTTAGGCACAGATTTCTAGTGTTCATGCCAGGGTTGTATCAGCTACTGAGATACAAGCAACGATGGTGGCCCTCTTGGCACGCCGCTAACTGAGCAACCTCAGGCTCTAAATAAATTATAGCCGCCAAGGAGGTCCATCCGCCTACGTCAGTCTGTTGTTTCAGATTCACCCCTCACTCAAAACATCAAATAGTCGGTTCGACTCAAAGAACTGAAGAAAGCAACGCCTTCTGCGCTGATATTCTTGCAGAAACTAATTTTTAATTCACTAAATATCCGTCCAAAACTATAAATACTACCGCCGCGCCGAATTGCTACAGACAGTTGTGTCGGTACCTGATGGTCTCCCGATCCTTATACTACAATACTTACCTCTAACTTCAAGACAAACTGCATCAAACCACCATTGGAGCATATGTCGACGGCTTCTAATCGTTCCAGCGGTATCAACCGCAAATTGACCGACCTCCAGAATGAGGCAAAACACTCGCATTCTCGGAGTCTGTCGAGCACTCGCAGAAGACTCTTGAGCTCGGCAGATGCATACTCGTATGCGCTTCGAGTCGCCTTCCTCTCCCACTTACTCCAACCACGAGCACGACGCACTCAAACAGTCACGCAAACCCCGACCCATACTCGCCGTTCATCATCTTCCTTTCAAGACCTACTAGGGGACTTTGTTCGTCTCAGAGATTCAAAGAGCACGAGGTTCCCACATGGCTTCATTGCAGAGCTGGAGAAGAGGCTTACGGGCATACTGATGGGCAAGGAAAGAAGGAAGGAATATCAGGATCCCGTCGTTATCCGATCGTTCGCAGTCTTCCTCAATGCATTGAAGGATCCCTCTTTCAAGCGGCGAATGGAGCAAGATCGTCGCGTCGAAGATCTTGTCCTTATTTTCTTCTCAAACGCCACAAAGGAACTAGGGAAAGGAAAAGATCACCAGGATGATAGCTGGAGCCTGATGGTTGACAGACATGTTGCGCTTTTCGTCCGTCTGATCTCACTCATTCTCAAGGAACACGATTGGGCCAAGGAGAGACCAGAGCTTACCAGCAGGCTGGCAGTTCTAGAGTCAAAACTCCTAGCTCACGACCAAGATCTTGCCGAGACGAACGGATCAACCAAAACAGTCGAAACACTTGCACCTGTCAGCTACGATGTTAAAGATATGCCGTTAGTGCAATTGGTTGCGAGGATATTCGGAATTAGTGCCTTTCAAGCTCAGGATGATATTGACCGCAACAAAAATGAGTGGACCCCAAAAGCTGCTCTTCAAGATTTGAAGAATTATCAAGCCCATTTGACCCTTAAGACGGGGAAGACATTGTCTAGAGATGACTTTCCAGATGATGAGTCTTACGAGATCTGGAAACGTGGTGAAGGTCCAGACCTGTCGCAGATGATGCTAGCAATTGTACAGTCGAATCCTGAACTTGCAAAGAGTACGCCAGGTGCTACACTGCCACAATTCATATCGCAGGACTCAGTTAACTCTACCTTCTCTGACCTGTCACCTACAACTTCTAATAGGTCGAATCGCATTTCGTATATCATTGAGCAGCCTATAGACCTGAGCTCTCTGTCTCTAGTCGACGAGGCAGATCCTGATCATGTCTACACTTTCATCCCCTCTGATCCAAGATCTCTATATCGCGCAATCTTATCACGCGCTCTGATGTATGATCTTCAAGATCAGAAACTAGAAGCTACCGAAGCAACTTCTGATGTCCCATCTCTAAAACTATTGTCGAAACAATCGACGGAATTGCTCAACGAGATTTGCTTGCGCTGGCGCATTCCAGCTTCCTCTCGCGTCGTTCTGTTTTTGGACGTGATTCGGGAGAAGTTCGTGGATCAACAGATCGATATTAACACAGTTGATGCTGCTTTCACTTTCGTAAAGCAGGTGCCAACTCAGGAAGGGAAAAAAAGAAGCAGCGTACTGGCGTCTGTTATCTTTGAGAGGAATCGTTGGATTCTGCCTGATATTTCGTTGATGCGTGACCTCTTATCTGCGCTACAGGAGGCTCTTTTGCGGGAACTGTATGATGTGATGATGCATTGCTACGATCCAAAGCCTCATCCTATCGGTCCAGTTATGTATATTCTGGACAACCACGTTCGACTTGACCCGCAATTTGAGGACACTCCTGATAAGTTAGGAGCGTTTTCCAAGTATGTCGAGGAAGGGCTCACCGAAAAGGCTAAAGAGACCTATCAGAGACTCCTTGATGAAGCTATTCCAGCCGATCATATGCAATGGGAGGCTTATAATGTTGCACAATTGGGGGACTCTATCAAAAAGCTAGCGCAAAAAATCACAAAGCGCTACAAGAATAATCCTGTTATCATGGGGTAAGATTCAACAGAGCTTTCTTGGGCTATACAATCATGCATGCATCGCTAACTCGTTTTACAGGGTGAATCCACTGAACATACTTCTCACCTGTATACTTCCAATGTACGCAAACGATGCTCATGAGATTGTTCTTCGGCTGCTAGAGCGGGAAAAGGAACAAGGCATAGAGATCCCTGTTCAGGATGGCTTTGACCTTTACAAAGGACTGTCTGAAGTCAGGCGCCTTCATATGAATGCACTTCCAGAGTATGCTAATTCGGATTTTCCCTCTCGAGATGAAAATGTCGATCATTTATAACTGACTTTTTAATAGTGTTCCATTTTCAATTCCCGTGGAAAAATTACTCTCCAACTTCGTGTGGCGCTGGATCCAAGATACAGACGGCAAATTCATGGAGTGGGTTGAACAGGCTGCCAGACAGGATAATTTCAGTGTTCGAAGCGATGATTCAAATGAACTTCCTCCTGATGACAAGCGGCACAGTGTTTCTGCAATTGATATTTTCCGTTCATTCAACCAGGTTGTCGACGACATGAAGAATCTACAGTGGGAGGATATTCTTCAATACGCTAAATTCATGACAGCTTTATCCAAATCCATCGGAAGAGCCATCGCCAGATACTGCGAGATACTTGAACAGAATTTTACTAAAGAGATGGATCGCTTGTCTCCGGATCAGGAAGCTTCTTTGGCTCAATCAAGACAGGAGAAATTTATGCAGATGGCAAAGGAAGCTTGGGCCAATAGGGAGAAGATTGAGCCGTTCCAGTTTCTTCCGGAGGTATAATATCCAACCGCACAAGATATTCTTGAACTCGAAGCTAATTTCGATTTTAGTCACTCGTCAAGTTAAATAACATTGAATACGCCATTGGGCAGCTTGATAAGTTGGAAAAGGAGATTAATGTGGATGGCTGTGCAGATGTTATTGCGAAGAATACGCCCCCTATCACACAACAAAAGATTCGTAAAGCGACCACCTATGTTTTTACTGTGAAGATCGTCGAAGGAGAGGACTTGAAGGCCTGTGATATTAACGGCTGGAGCGACCCATATGTGGTTTTGACGGACGAATATCAGAAACGCATAGCCAAGACTCACATTGTCTACCGCAATTTGAATCCTCGATGGGATGATTCTGTTGATATCACCACCAAGGGTGCGCTAAACATTATTGCCACTGTCTGGGACTGGGATGCAGTGGGAGATCATGACTATGTGGGACGAACATCACTCAAGTTAGATCCCGCCCATTTCAGTGATTTTCTTCCTAGAGAATTCTGGCTTGATCTGGATACTCAAGGGCGTATCTTGATACGAGTAAGCATGGAAGGTGAACGGGATGATATCCAGTTCTATTTTGGCAAATGTTTCCGGACATTGAAGCGGACTGAAAAAGAAATGACTCGGAAGATTACAGAAAAGGTATGTTCTTCTCCCAAGTATGCGAATTCGTTGAACTATATACTGACGTGTAGAAACAGCTCTCTGCCTACATCAGCCACAGTCTTTCACGCAGGGCACTTAAAGCGATGCTCAACCGTGGACTTACTATTTCCAGCTTCCTAAGCCGCAATCGTACGGGACATACTTCAACAATGCCGACGCAAGAGGAGATTGAAACAGCGCTAGATCCCCTCTTTACGTATTTCAATGACAACTTCGAGATCATGAACAAGACACTGACTTCCGAAGCAATGAAAATGGTCATGGCTCGATTATGGAAGGAAGTGCTAGTAACCATTGAGGGCTTACTCGTCCCTCCTCTGTCGGACAAGCCTTCTCACCAAAGACCTCTTACACAGCAAGAGGTCGATATCGTCTCCAAGTGGCTAGGTTTACTTTTAACCTTCTTCCAAGTCCCTGATGAAGAAACTGGCGAAGCGCATGGTGTTTCGTTGGATATTCTAAAATCACCCAAATACCACGATATCCAGTCACTCATCTTCTTCTACTTTGAATCCACCGATACGCTCATCCGAACATCGGAAAGAATGGCCTCAGCAAACGCTGCACGACAGCAAATGAACAAAAACAAAATGCTGACACCATCTGGGCCTGGCAGCATCGGTGGACCAGGCGGTATGCTCGGCGTCCCCGTCCGCCGCGCAAAGAGTGTAATGTTTGTCCGGAACATGGGTACGATGCGAAAAGCCAAGGCCGAGAAGTGGCGAGAAGCGCAAGCTGACCCCAACGACGATATGATTTTGAGGATATTGCGTATGAGACCCGAAGCAGCTGGGTATTTGCGTGATCGCAGTCGACAAAAGGAGAGATTAGCGGCGGCTGCAGCTGCTGATGCAATTGTTAAACAGAGTCTGGTGGCTAGTAGCGGAGGACGAATGGCGGGCACCTTGGGTGGTCGGTGGTAATATTTCACTGTCTTTTGTTTTGATCTTTTCTCCCTTTACCTTACCTTTTTTTCTCGTTGAATTACTTCATTTATGATGTTGAAGCAAGCAAGCACGTTACTGGCCTTATACCCATTCCCATAGCAGATGTCAACAAGCACAATATACGCTGATTTCATGATTTCCACACCTCTCATTTTCTAATTTCACTGAGTCATTCACGAAAACATTGCATTCTCAAGTAATGAATAGCTGCTGTCTGTAAACTGCCCAAGAATGGCGCATAACCAGATAGTAGCACGATTGCATTGTTTTCACGAGACATGACGTGTATATGCTTCATGCTTGCTGACGATCGTCATCAAGCCAACAAGTTGAATACATTTGTAGGTACAATAAGTGTTATTACATTTCTATATGCAAACTAAATATACAGGATCCATCCCATCAGGCTAGAGGATAGGGACTTTCATTTCCGATCTCCACTAACCAAGAGGATAACACTACCAAGCTGCCTCCTTAAATCTTCACGATCAACATCATGCGTATCCTCAACCTCACCCCACATTTCAGTTTGATGTGTCACCTCCAAACTTGACGCTCGGGCAGCTTCTTCAACACCGAATCTCGACACTTGCTTCCCCTCTTCATATTGCTGATGAAGAGTCTCCTGCAAACTCGAGAAATGCTCGCCCCATTCAACCACCAGTCTGACCGCAACTAGGAGACTCTTACTAGCAAGAATTGCCCTCTCAAGACCCGCCAATTCATAAGCTGGGAGACCCGAAACCCAGTTTCGGATTGTCTCCAAGGTAGTCTCATCCTGAGGGGTTGGTAAAATACTGTTCTCGTCCAAGACCGGTTTGATCTCAACACCGGGCCAGATCGTTCTGGTGAGGAAGTTGATAATTTCTTTAGCAACCCTAACTTGTTTATCACGTAGTGTCTCCTCCCCCGGTGCTACTGCTGCGCTCGATAAGGGGTTGTGAATCCCCCTTTCTGGAACCCAACATAATAGAGTATCGGTCTCGAGATATCGCATGGCTGTTCGCGCAATTTCTTGCCGGATTCTTTGTTGTCCTAGTTCATCTTCTTGTACAATATCGGTGGCACGGGTGGTGAGGGAGGTAAGCGGTATAAGATGTTGTTTGAGCGCTTGTTGCGCGGATGTGAGGAAATCCCACTCTAGGGCAATGGCTTCGGCGAGATGTCTTTTTGTATTGGGAACTGTAAGGATAGCCTTTGTGGGACTACGGACGGGTCGAGTGTCAAGCAGTATCTGATATCCATCTGGGGCCATCCAGTTAGTAATCGATTCGGGTATTCTCAAGGCAAGAAGTATTCTCAATCATACCTGATGACTCTTTAACATTAACATCCTTCCAAAATCGGCTCTTCAGAGGAGAAGTTTTCGCTTGCGATACACGTGTAGTAGTGGATTCGGGTGAGGAGGTACTTGGACTCGTCTGGCTTTCTTGCTGTTGTGAGGGTTTCTGTCGCTCTAGACCCGCTCGTCGCGGATCGTTTCTGAATTCTGCAGAAGGCGTGGGAGCTTTCGGAGGTGGTCCATGAGCGGTAATGGGATGAGCAATTGCCCATGTTCTTATGGCACAATGGAAACATCGGACGCCCGATGACGACGTTGGTGAGGATATTGATAATGGCAGTCGGTGAGACAACAAGATTGTCGCCGTTCGACGGAGCTGAGTTCTCATTGTGCAGCCTTCCAAAGTCCCTGATGAATAATGTGGGTTTTATGGTGACCGATGGTAAAGTGTTCGACCTAATTAGTTACTTGAAGCTTTTTTGCTGGTGACGATATGGAAAAGTATTGCCACTCATAGCCGCCTTTGTAGTAACCCTAACCCTATTTTGATAGTCTCCTATATCAACATATTCGTTGAACAATTGAATTTGTGGCCAAAGGACCCTACTGTTTTACATATTAAATAGGTAAAATGAGATGGTGCCGTGATTGCCAAGTGTTCAAAGGATATCGGCTTTTGATAGTGCCAGGCTCCAGATGTCAATAGATATATCTTCCCTCAGAATATATATACCCACGGCACGAATAACCACGGAAGCTTAGAATGACCTACTACCTAGGGAAGGTTGGAAATCCTCTGCTACCTGCAGAGAATGAAGGATGTCAACAAATTTTCATTCGAGATTAGCTGGAGATGGAGAATATATAGATTACACACAGCTTTCCTTTCTCGAGTAGTCCACATACTTTGCGATCCTACTTTCCAATCGAGCCAATACTGACAAAATCTGATATAGAGTAGATTTACGAGACCTCGAGCGTGCATGCAGTTCTAATTATTCTTTTAATAATGACATTGTGTTCTCCAATGTGACAAGTAATCTCCTTGAGAATACCAAACTTGGCTTCTACACATACAGCTGATCATAGGCATCTGGTCAGACCTCCCTAGAAGTTGAGGCGAAGAACATGAGTATGAAGTCATTGAGCTAGCGGGCTAATTGAGATCTATGCTTGGCCGAAGTACGTAAATTGAAACTGAGAAAAGCAGGCAATGGCTTGACACGAATCTAGAATGACGCTTACTTTTGACCTAGGTATGCAAGGGCACCGATACGATAGCAGATGCAGCAGGGATAGACGCGGACACCCAAGGTACTGTATCAAGTCATTTGAGATATTTCCTATTGAGGAATGCAACTACCACCGTACGTAGTTACTAACTTACTAGATGTATGTACATCGGGATATGTACATAGATGTATCCCCATCATGCACTTAGATCTAAGTAGATGTACAAATGCATGAGCAGATTCATCGAAATATGTACTTTCCCCAGATAGGTAACATCCACTTTGACATCTGAAAATTGTGGGGGGGCGTTAACGTCGGTAGATCAAGTTCGAATCGCGACGTTCCACGACAAGACGCCAGTTCGTGGATAGGGGTCTATGCAATCTCTATAATCTCAATGCGCAGTTACTGAATAGGTATGTAAAAATTAGAGGAGATTATAACACTGGGTTTAGGCCATTGTAGTATTGGATAGCATGGAACACACTGATCAAGAGAAAGATTACCTGATTCGGAAATATGTTGATGGCTATCTTAGCCCTAATCCAAGCAACGTTCGGATTCGATCTGAATAAAACGTGCATCACAACGCATTCACTGGTAATTTTGAGACGCAATATTTTCTTTGTACAATGTACATATACAGCGGGGTACAATTGAATTGGCATTGCCAGCACGTACACATAATAATAGTTCCATATATAGCCAAGCCATCAACAGTAAGTGAAAGAAACGGTTTTTTTTACTCATCGCCAAGAAATCGGCGATGATTCCTGAGTCAAGTTTAACTTAAACAAATCAAATAATTATTAATTCCTAGAATAACAGTCTTGTTAAATGCACGATGTTCCTAAACAGGATTATCAATAGCGTTTCGGTCAGTATTCCCTTTACTCCACACCGGAGTAGATGTACGTACATATGTAGTACTACTACTACTAGGTACAGAAGCGTTCTTGATAGGTAGTACATACATCATTGATATTTTCACTGCATGAAACTGGGGCTAGACTCTGCTGCTGGTCAAGCATTAGTCTCTCGGGGGGAAGTCGACTTGCATTCCCGGATGGACTATGAGAGGACGCTGACAACCCGACATGCATATATGGCTTGCATGCATGAAAAAGAAAAGAAAGAAAAGGAAAGTGACAGGCAGGAAAAAATGCTACTAATATAATGGGGAAACTATAATTTCGTAATTCGCAGTATTCCATACGCAAGTTAATTTATTGTTTACAGAGTAAATTCGTACTGTACATCCTACATGAACGATCGGCTTATAATACTTAGCTTAACGTAGACAATGTATTTTGAGTCATTAATTGCGGCGCTGCAGATATGGACATCCGTCGAAGGTGGTTGGTCATTGGAGGTTGATGACATTCATTAAGGTACTTCTGCTATAACGGCGTCAGTATACCGAATGACAATCTTGGAGGAATAGTCATACATGGGCCACTGTATCTCTGATCCAGCCAGCACCTAGATTCGTGAAGCTTACCCAGAATCATTGGTTATGGGGTCCGCGCTATCGACAGAATGTCGGCTCATGCACCTGGATTCAGATTCAAGGAATCAGAAATAGCCACACAGCTTCAAAGTACCGATGTGCTAAACGCCCTGCTTAGGTGGGTTCATAGTCCTAACAAAGAAAAGGAACGTGGCTGAGACTCCAGGATCCCTACATAGGTGGATACCACTATATTCTCTTAACGTATCTAATTATAACGGAGGGTCAAATCGCTCCGATAATGCACCATTCCTGTATCCTACCCCTGATCAACCGTAGTCTACATGTGATACTATCTATCTAGCGGATACACTTCTGTGAAGCCTCGTTCCAAGTTTTGCCTAGCATATTCAAGGTTATCTGCGTATGCGGAAATTCTACGTCAACTGCTCTTGGCTTTGTGCCTTTATGGCTAGCACTCTTGACATGAGTCAGAGTATAGAGAAGTCCGAGGAGGGCTTGGAAGAATGCATTTGTATCATTAGTAGATAGCCTCACATTCCGACTGACACGATATGCTGGAAGCTGTCACGACAGATCCATTTCTTGATTCGGCCAGCACAGAGTGACCCTGGACATACTCAGATCTGACTGTAGTTCAATCCGAAGCATACATGACCTACTGCCGGATTCGAGCGAGCCATCTCATGAGAATTCCATGGCCTTAAAGGCTCCGCAACAAATGTTACTTAGAACGACCGGAAAGAGTGACTAACGGAGCTCCCAAATCAATCAAGATACTTAATTCTGACTGTAGGATCAGTTAGTCAAACGTTAGTTTTCGCTAAGCAATTAGCACTGTAACATTCCGCTTCTTTTTTTCTCTTTCTCTCTCCTCCACAATTAACACTATCCACCGTGACACAGCCCTTAAGTTTCTACCTTAGCTTTCGAAAAGAAGGCAAGTGTTTATTCATCGGTGAGTCGAAGACATCCAAATCTGGAGATGTTACTGCTGGCTCGCTGATCCATGATCATCTCCCGTCTAGCCGTCATACGTTGTCGTTCAAGCCCCGCCGATATTCTCCTAAAGCTTTACAATTGGCTGAATGCTTCTAGAAGAGTCCTCCGTAGGGTCTTAGTGTTGATGGGTCTTGGAAGGATTGCTGTTCTCTTTTCTTTTCCTTAGTTACATGCAGGGAACGGGGATGGTAATCAGAAAAGAAAACAAGCATTACAAGGGCTACATTACCTACCCCATACGTAAAGGCGTTCACTGCCTACGTACTCATTATTGGCCAGGCAGGTCAGTAGCTCGCCAATACTATTCCTTTCAATGAGTCCAAAGTCAAATGTAACGACTCGGCATAAGGTCGGAAGAATACCTTGTATGGAGTCCTATCTCTTTGCAACAGTTCTAGATTCTCTTTCATGATTCAATTTGACCGTGTTGATATGTCCATCTGCCACATTTCCGGGAGAATACGGTGAAATTCCCATAGAGGATTGCAATCTACTGATGAGGAGGTACTACGGTAGCTGAGCTTTAGGGTACATAAGTCTAGCTAGGGTAAACTATGATTACCCTATCATCTAGGGTTTGTCAGACACGGGTTAGGGTTATAAGACATCGAATTCGGCAATGTCAAAAGCTCACCAACAATGTACAACATCGTAGACATATGTACATTTACAGCGTAATATGCGTCAGTTACATACGCAACTCGCACATGAAAAAAAGGGAAGTACAGCAACACAAACCGATAATAAAGAAACTGTCACCTCGTGCTCCGTGACTTTATTTCGCCGCCGAGGCCCTGGCTGTTTATTTCCCCTCGTTCTCTTTCGCACGGACTCATTGATAGATTGGCATTGAGACTATTCAAGGTGGCTGACTCCGTTTTCAATGTTAGTGTATCGTATATACTGTATTAACTCTATTGAGCGCACCGTAAGGCTAACTCTATATTGTAACTTATGACCGAAACCAACAGTGTAACTCGAGTATACAATCGCAGTATATTTTGCCGATGTACTTCTCGTTAGGTTCTGTAGCTTTACCGAAGAGATAAATCCTAGTCCCAGATCTCGACCAGGTCTATTTGTGTTGTGCTGATAGAGGCTTACTCCGAGCTCGGTTCATCACTGGAGATATTGTATTTTACGACGATGTAGCATAAGATAGTTACTCCGCCGTCTTCCGAATACGTCCGTAGTATAACTGTATCGCGGAGGTCCGTAGGGCAATGCTATGCTCTATTCGATATAATGCAAGGAAAAAGGAAGCGAAAGAAAGCGTCAACCGACAGCTGCCCAGAATTCTCAGTAATTCTAGGCTCAATCTTTCGGCGTTGACTCCGAAGATCTGTGTGGACGGTACGTACAATTGCGTGCATGCTCATTACTTTGATAGACTTTACACTAACCAAGACGCTTCTGCACGTTGACACATTACACACAGACGAACGGCGCGGAGGCCTGTAAGCCATGACCTAAGACTAAATAGTCATCTTTAAAATAGTTTGTGACTAGTGGCCATCGTCCGAGATCTCTTGTTATTATCCTCAATTTTTCCCTCGGAAAGAAATGGAGAAATATACTTATTGCATGTACTAAAGAGACATACGATGGGTTGCTGAAGCAGGACCTTTCCCCTTCGTTCGCGTCAAGCGTATGCCTACCTACCTAGCAAGGCGTGAGAAAAAATAGACTGGACTTGTCCAGGCGATCAGGGTCCGCTCGACAATAAACCTTCCCGAAGAACGAACGCATGGACCTTCTCGTGCTTTCGTCATCTAAGATGTATCTTGGTCAGGGCATGATCTTCATCTTCTGGCCTTTTATCAGGTCTCACACTACACCTCTTCAGTCTTCTTTTTAATCAATATCATAACCAGGACAAAGTTTGGTACTCCAATAAGAGTCGTGATAGCAATCCAGGAGACTGGCTGGGTGAAGTTCGAGAGAAGGTCGTGGCGAGACTTTTGAGCCTAGAAATAGCAATTGAGCATAGTAATCCCAGCTCGTCGTCGGATAATCTTCGTTTCTTCTGCCATGGGTATGTGATACTTTTCCGCTTACATAGCTAGTCGTGTACCTGCACGAGCTGATTGTTGCCATGAAAGCGACTCGTTATTAATAATACCTCCGCGTAGTCGAGAGACTACTGAGTCACTCTATAGTTAACCCTAACGATCCGGCCTGTCAGCAAACTCAAGTTCACATGCACGTAATAATCAAAGCAAACTTAATTATTTACTTTTTACGAAGTTGGACAATACTAACTTGATTAGTCCATGTAGTTGCTACCTAGCAGGATTAGTTTCGTATCCTTCGTAAGTTAGCTTGTTTAGGGTTTATGGTATTATGGATCATCTAAATTAGTTTCAATTCATGGCTGTACAATGGACGTGCTCATCGTGATATCCTGATTCGGACGAGCAATGTATTATATAAAGGATAGAATTGAACGAAGAGACCGGTATCAAGTTCCGGAATCACCGAAGAGAAAGGTGAGAAATCACTATGATTCTTTGCACAAGACGACGTGGTATGTATTACCTGTAGTAGTATGCTAATATCATTTAATTTACATTAAAGGGACCTTTTTGTGGTGGTTCCTCCATCGTTGTACAGAGTAAACGTATTAGGGTATAGTGACTTAGCCCTAACTTCGTAAAGTCCGCCACAGCTACTTTGCTGATTATGAATAATTTAAGTCACCATTCACACTCCAATTTGTATGAATTTCTCGGATTTGATGGGCCTATGACTTCCATTTAACTTACCATACCGTACACTTTACAGACTTTGCTCACTTCGGACTACGTACGGAGGAGTAATGCCTGTTTAGTGCGCAGGATGGCTTGACTAGGCTCAGACCAGCTCCGCATTTGCGACAATGGCCCCTGCACTGCTTTATCTCCCATCAGACTAGGCTAAAGTTCTTTCTTAGTCACTGTGCAATTCAGTGCTTTTTACTTTCTCCACGCGTGTATCTATCTTGTCTGTCCCTTGTCTTTGCGTGCTTTGGCAGGGATTCCGCTGTATAGGATAGACTCGGATCGCCACAAGGATCGTCTCAAACTTAGATGATGAAGGATACGGAAATATAAAAGACAAAAGGGTCAGACATCAGGACATCTGACATCGGCATCACGTTATCTTCTTTGCTTTGGTGGGGATGGAGAAGAGAGGGGCAAAAAAGACGCCAAAGGCAGATCTGTGTTCGTCAAGTTTCAGTCTTACAGCAATCACACGAAACGTTGCCTTTACTCTTTTGTTATTTCTTAATACTCATTGGTCGACAAGATCGCTAATCAGAAATGAGATTTGGATCGACTCAGCTATGAAATTGGCCGAGTGTTCCATGCCAAGTTCCTTCTGTGCTATTGCAACTGCGTTACATAACTTGCGCGTAGTTACAGTTTCTTAGAAGATCGCTTATCGCTTCACTGTATGGGTAAATGGTGCAAATCATAGGTAGAAGCTTGGAAGCAATCAGAGCGAGCGAAAGACATTTGTTGGATGTTGTTGAGAGGGGTGGGGAAAGACGCACGAGCCGGAGCGCTTCTTTTAAGCCAGTCACTGCTTAGCAAGTCCAAGGAAGATACTTTGAGAAACTTAACTGGGACTGTATCCTTACATTGTTTTCCATTCTGATTTGTTCTCATGTGGTGCTCGCAAATGCGACATAATGCTACAGATAGAGTCAAATTTACTGCGGAGTACCCTCGATAATCGAACTCGGAATCTCGGAGTCAATACGCACTGCACTCCAAACGACTAGCAAGCCGCAAGCGAGTACGTACTGTACGGAGCTTGACTGGGTAACTTGACGAGAGTGGCCCCCCCACAGTGGGCTAATAAGGGCTAATCACCAGCATTAGTTACTTAAGGGCTAAAGTGAAGCGCCGTACGGACCGCCTAATGGCACCTATAGTTAACTACATACGGAAGAGCAGAATGGAGATGGCGTGCCACTGTCCACTGTCATTTGACAGAATGGAGCAAAGATGGATCCCGCACAGTATGGCTACGGGAAAAAAATTCAACCTTTCAACCAGTTGCCCCAGTTCGTCTCCGGGCTCTAATGTTCTATCCTAGTCCATCACCGAATCAGATTGATGCTGTCACGATCTGCTGAGTCTTGTGTCTTCTGTTTTGATTTGCTACTGGCAGAATTCCGAGGATAATTATGCCCAGGACGGCCTTCTTCTGGCCTGCCTACACGCCCGAATGATTATCCGAACATCTTCAGATAATTGATTACCCTGCCGAAAGAAGTATCTGTCTAGGTGCTTGAAGGCAAGTGACAACCTAACTAAGTATCAGCTTGCGCATTGACTGTGCCGCCCTAAACCTGAATTCGCCCAGACTCTTTCTGTCTGTACATTCTCTCTCAATTCAGCTAATTAACAACTGAGTCTAACTCGATATAGAGTTAATCAACAGTTTGGCTCATAAAAATTGTGGACGCAATGCTCTAGAGGAGCTCGCGTACTTTTGTCGTAACCAAATACAGTAGTATCGCATACATAAAAAGATGGAGCTCTCCGTAATGTAATGAAACACTGCTCTCTCCAGCCCGTCAGAAATCCACTCGAGCATCTGATTAGTGAACCTACACTAAGTAAAGAGTTTCGAAAGCTAAGACCCTGGTCGCATGTCGCCTTTCAGCCTGGTCCTCCGTTCCCCATCAGTGGCAGCAAGGGAAGACCCCCAGTCTTTTACATGCTCCGTGATCCATACATAATATTTTTACTCTTATAGCAGTGGCTAAGTTAACTATGGATTTTAGTATCTTAGTATGGATTTATCTTAAGCCCACTCTGTCTATTTATCCATCTAGATCCAGGACCCATGACGCGCAAATCTGCACGACACTCTTTTTGTAAACTGATCCCGGCAAGCCTGACGCAGCATTGAACAAGAGGGTCGAATGCTTTTTTTATTTTATTTCTATGCTCGCTCGGCCTTCTGTTTTTTATTAAAATAGAGCATATCTGTTCTTGTCTTTCTTCTTTCTTCTTCCCTTTCGCATTCCTCTGCCCTCCATCTCGTTTCCATAATCACCTCAATTGGGAAGGAATTGGTCGAATTGGAACTGGCCGGAAAAGTTTGAGGTTTCTGATGTTCACTGAATTCACTTGATTTGGGGAATTCAAAAATTATGAGCATTGTTCTTGTTGAAAAGTCTTATTAATACTCTGTTCTGTCTCTCGCTACAGCTTGGCACATCGATATTGATCGATTTACAATCGTTTGAGTTGCAATTGATTGAACCGGTACGAATCGTACGCTCTCCGCAAAAACTACACAAGCTGATTTCACCAATACAGATCTGAATGGCTGAATTGGTGTAAGAGAAACAAGAACATTGGACCAAACAGATTACTCTATTATTCCGAAGTTTGTTTATGCAGCAGTGTGTGGGAATGACCATATCATTGATTCTGCATCATTCACTTGTCTTCTCCACACTAATTCCTTTGGCCGTGAAACGCAGGAAAACCAGCTGCACTATATAATTCATATTCGAGTGGCTGTTTTCCAGCTATCCGGAAAAAAGGAACTATCTGCAGTCATCATGGCTTTCCCATTCATGAGGAGCTTCATTCTGCTCTTGTCAGTAGCATATTTCAGTCCAGACCAAAAGGAAGAATAATGGCAGCATAACTAACACTCTACTTTCAATTCTCTAGTTTATACCGTTATGTTCGCTTGGTAGTCAATTTATGGTCGTTTTACACCTTCAAACCAATTCCCATTCCAGAGAGTCCCAAATTGACCGCAGAAGACGTGACGGTTATTGTACCCTCTCTGGAAGGATGCGGCGATGAACTGGTCGAGACAATCCGAACGATTCTGGACAACAGGCCTCATGAGTTGCTACTTGTCACCATCGAAGCCAATCGAAAGGATGCCGAGAAGATGTTGAAGGCGATGCCAGCGTACCTCAACGACCGCATTCGTCTCTTCACGGTCACCCATCCCAATAAAAGACGCCAAATGACTCGGGCTATTCCAGAGGTACGTACAGCAATCACCATATTCGCTGACGATGATGTGAGCTGGCCATCTACTGCATTGCCATGGATTCTGGCTCCATTCGACACCGACGAACGCTACGGCGGAGTTGTTACGTGTCAAAGGCTGCGTAGGGCGGCTAATCCGACATTTTCTGAGAAGATCTGGAATTTCCTGGGTGCTCTATACTTGGAACGTCGGAATTTCGACTGCGCTGCCACCACACACATTGATGGTGGCGTACCATGTCTGTCTGGGCGAACAGTAGCTTACCGAACCAAGATTCTACAGGATGAAGTCTTCACCAACGATTTCACTAACGAGGAGTGGTGGTTTGGCAAATACCAACTCAATGCGGACGACGATAACTTTATCACGCGCTGGATGGTCTCGCACGGTTGGGAGACTTATATCCAGTATCATCCAGAAGTTGAAGTCAAGACGACTCTGGAGAACAACCCTAAGTTTCTGAAGCAGTGCGCTCGATGGTCACGAAGCAATTGGAGAAGCAACTTGACCAGCATGTTCGCCGAGCGTCATATCTGGTAGTAAGTACGACCCTTATTTCCACCCTTTTCATTTTTCCGAAATTTTTCTTTTTTTTTTCTCCACCCCTCTTGCTTCATAATCACATGTCTGTGCCAAAGCCGTCATGTTTTGCATTAGCACTGCTTCTTGCATGCGCCTAGCCCTAGCTCTGATGCAACGCACGAACTTGCTTGCATGTCTCGGCAGGGCTCTAGCATGGAATTGAAACGAGCAGGGGTCTAGATGCGTGTAATATCAAGCTGAGGGTGTGGGGAGGAAAAAGAAAAGATGAGACCAGTCCGATTCTGTTTTTTGTCTATCCCGTTTCGGACAGATACATATGTATATTGTCTCAGGGAAGACAATCAAGTTTCTCATTATTTCCATTTCTGCTTCCTTCATAGTGAGTAATAGCAACACCAACAGTTGAGCTAACTTGTCTCAGTCGTCAGCCATGGAGTACATACGCTGTACATCTGACCACCCTTTCACCTCCGGCCCTTCTCGGCGACTGTCTTCTCATCTACCTGTGTCACAAAGCAACGGAGAGCCTAGATGGCGATGCACACTGGTTCGCAATGCGCGCATTGGGAATTTGGATGTTCATCAGCAAATTCATCAAATTGATGGGCCATTATAGGCGATATCCCGCCGATTTTCTCTTGCTGCCTGTCTCGATTCTGTTCGGTTATTTCCACGGCGCCATCAAGATCTATGCGGCAGTCACATTGAATGTGGTGAGTACAAGTAATTTTTTATTCCTTTTATTCTATGTTGTTGCTGTTGCTGGTTTTCAAAGTCAATGAGAGAGTGAAGTACAATTGCAAGTTGCACGGGTGGAATTAGGGCTTTATTATACTGTCTTGGGCCGAGGACGAGCATACCGGGCGAGACTCTTCCTGTTCAATCCTACTAACTCTGAACATAAAACACCGTCATTGTAACCTGCCATGTTCCATATTGATTGCCCCAAGCCTGTGCTGTCGTGCGCTCACACTTTGTTTCAATCATCTTGTGTATCATCAGCTATGATGGTGGACCTCGTTTCATTGAGTCTGCGAACAATCGATCCCAAGCATCATTTTATTTACCAAGAGAGAAAATACAAGAAAAAAGCTGACATATACTTCAAAATAGACCGCATGGGGAAGCCGAGAGGGAGCCGATGCTAACGACGCCGAACGTATGAGGAAACGTTCCGATATTGAACGGGAGAAACAAGCCCGAAGAATGGCTTCGATGTATCCTCTCAACAAGGTGACCTGGCCCTCTTCAGGGTACGCTCCTATTGCTTAGGGGACTCATTCCCGACTATGCCATTTCCCACCTTATATGAAATGAAATGGATGGATGGTGTACAACAACCACCTCTGCTACGTACATGAGTCAATTGCGACCTCGATGGTCTCGTCCGATATATATCTTCCCATTAACGATGCTACGATCAGCCCCAAAACCTTTTTTACATATCATTTGTACTCCTTCTCACGAACTGAAGCGATGCGATCGATGGCTCTCTCATCTACTCTTGAGAGATCCTCTTTGTGACTATAACACTACTCGAAATGGGTTGCTCAGCCCTAATAACGACAGGCACTTCATTTTTTAACATTGACCTACATATATATGTTTCGTCGGTCTCAGCTGGAAGCAAACAGGACAGCTTATACATACCTCTCTGGCTCCTTCCTCTGCTCTTATCTTTCTATTCGAAGAAAGGCAGAAGGAGGGACAAAAAGAAGAAATTTCGTACTGGCATGTAATAGTATCAACGCAAAAAAAGTATCTTTTTCTTCTGGAATCTCCTTTTCTTCCCCGTCATGAAACACTGTGTGACACTTCTTTCTTCTTTTAATTGCTTTGCTAGACAAGAAGTTGACTGCTGGGAGGATCTCTGTTATTTCGTTGTTCTTGTCGAATTTTCAGCTTGCATTTTTTTATTTCGACTTTGATGTCCGTTGCTTTCTGGTTTTCCCTTACTGGTAAAGCAGGTGTTTTGTATACTTCGATATATACTTTCTCTTCCCGTCTTTGATTTATTGCCAATTCAACTTGTCTCAACATTGCAAAGTCCGCTCTCTTCGTTCTGCCTTTGAGTCCGTCTTGGTCACTTCTTCTGCGAATGAATGAAATTTGTTAGGGTCATTGGCAAACTGTTCTTGCAGGGGACCATGGCTGTGTACAGATTGGTTGTGCTATTGATAATCATAATAATAATCTCGGGCTTTTCCATCTCTCCTCATTCTGATGTGGTTTGTGTATGAAGTAAATCGATATGAGCCGGTTGATTGTGAAGTCGGGCTGGTATGAAAGATAGTCTATATTCGTGCAAACTCGTAACTGGATGCTGGATATCTGCCTACTGTAACGTTCTCCCGTCACCAAGCATTCAAGGAGAAATCATGTGCTCCTAAAAGTAAACAGATATGACCTCCAAAGGTGGCTATGACTTAGATGGGGTCCATCTATCATCCTATAAGCGGAGCAAAAGCCAACCGAAGAATTTCCCGGGTCATTCATCATCCGCGCCTAATCGAACGATTCGAGTACATATATGTCGAGATATGACCTCCTTGGGTCTGAGAGATGTATGCAAGAGTATGCTGATGATCGTGGTACAATCCCGACTGCTCAGCGTATGACAGGTATTCTGTAAAGGACCAACTGTATATCCATCCATTGGTGGACGCGTTTCTGCACCAAACATTAAGTATTTGCTCAGTAAAGAGCATGAGGAGCAGCTTTTAACCGGTTCGTAAGTTGACAGACATCCAGGAACGCAGGAGTCGTGGCCGGGTAGGGTCAAACATGGTATATGCTTAATATGCTCATGATATCGGGACGTGGAATATGAGCCGGGTCAGTCATCTTGACACAGAGACTTTCTTTAGCAGAACGGAGGGTCAGTATTTCAGAATGTCTAATCCAATTGACAGACGGTAGCCATCCTCCTAACGATCGAGTCCCACTGCGCGTCACATGAAAGGGTCCAGTACTAAGCACTAGACAAAAGCTCCCGGGTTCTTTCTAGAGTGGTGAGACCACATGTAAAGGAGGATCAATCTCTCGCTTGTTCAGTTCTTAGTCAATGTGTCTGGGTTATCAATCAAACTTGAGAATGGACGAGATGTGAGTAATGTCACGACGGGTGACTAAGCTCTCCGCAGGGAAGGAAGGACACCGCCGCAATAAACAAGCTAAGATACGTACAACTTAACTCTCCCCCGCCACTTTCGCTTCTTGGTCTTCTATTATTCCTCAATACCTCGTTTTATCATTACTTGAACATACACACTACCTTCATTCTTGGTCTAGTTCCCTTACCTATCCTTTCTCTCGTCTCCGACTGCCGAATAAGTGTTATGCAGCTACTGGGATCATGACCGAACCAGGAGTTGGGTGAGTATTGCGCTCAAGCCACATCATACACATTCACCCTCGTAAATTACATAGAACTGCCCAAAACTGCACCGGGGAATATGTCTTTGGTGGTTTCATGGAATCTCGTCTTTCTCTATACCTCAACCATCAGTTTGGCCGAAACTCGGTTCATTTCGTCATTGGATTTACCCCCTTTTTGGTTACGACTGCCAATTCGATCGTCAAACAATTAACCGATATCCAGAACCACTTGCTGATTTCTTCTTCTGATTTATAGTCATAAGCGATCCAAGAGCGGCTTGGCGCGCTCTCTTCTTCATCGTGACAAGTCAAAGAGCGAAAGCCGCGACGAGAGTAACGGCAGCACCTCACCGACGTCTACCGTTGGATCCTTCGCCGATTCGCAACATAATCGTCAGTCATCGCTATCCCTAACCAAAACTCAAAGTAACAGAAGAGTCGGTCCCGAAATCACAATGGAGTCACCGTCCGTGTCCGGGGGTGACATCTCCTCTCATGCGGGGGGTATCGACAGCCCCGAGAAACCAGGGTCCATCAAAAACAACTCGGAAACGCATACTACATCTATTGAACAATCTGTGAAGACATTCCGTTTATTCGAGATTCTGCGCAGCGGCGATACTACTGCCATCTCCAAGGCGCTGAGAGAGGCCAAAGACCAAAGTGCCTCCGGTGGCCCGGGGGGAACCACGATACTTCATTTGGCCATACAATGTGCGGACTTACAAGTCGTGGAATATGTGATGGCCAGCGGAGCAGATATCGACGTCAATGCTCGAGATCGCGAAGGAAATACGCCACTACATCTTGCAGCACAGCTTGGCCGGGACACGGTTGTTCAGTCGCTTCTAGATCTACCTCAAATTGACGATTCTATTGCGAACTATCGCGGCCAAACTGCCCTCGACGTCGCGCGTACCCCTGAACTCTTCGAAAAGTTACAACTTGCTCGCTCGCTCTTCATCGATACGAAGACGAAACAAATTCAGGATATGGTTGTTCGAGCAGACTACGAAGGCTTGGAGAAACTACTTGAAGAACCTCGTGTACAAGGGAACCTTGATGTGAACGCACTGGAATTGGTAACAGATACTGTTACGGCTCAGTCAGGAGGGACTCTGCTTCATGAAGGTGCTAGGAAGAAGGACACAAAGTTGTTGCAAATACTGCTCCTGCACGGCGCTGATCCGTTCAGACGTGACAAGAAGGGAAAACTACCTCAAGACGTGACAAAGGACGACAAGACTCGAGCAATTGTCAAGAAATCACCAGCTGCGATTATCGCCCAGCGCGGTATTCAAGAAAGAGCCATCTTAGGGAATGCTCCCTCTCAAGCGGCTAGCTCCAGCCGAGCTGTGAGCGCAGAAGTTACTCTTGCTGGAAAGGACGCCAGAGAAATGAAGGGCTATTTGAAGAAGTGGACCAACTATACGTCTGGTTTCAAGCTGCGTTGGTTTGTGCTTGAAGATGGAGTCTTGAGTTACTATAAACATCAAGGTTAGTTAAGCGATTATAATTTATAAATCAGTAGGGTTATTTCGGGCTAATATCAACATGTCTAGATGACGCCGGCTCCGCTTGTCGAGGTGCTATCAGCATGCGCATTGCTAAGCTACACATGGATGCGCAGGATAAGACTCGTTTTGAGATTCACGGGAAGTCGTCCGTGAAATATCACTTAAAAGCGAACCATGTAGTGGAAGCCAAGAGATGGTTCTGGGCATTAAACAATGCCATTCAATGGGCCAAAGATGAAGCCAAGGAAGAGGAGAAAAGACGAACAAGGGATGCAGAGTTCTTGCAGGCAAAGATACATAATGTGGAAAACCGCACGCCTGAAGGACCTGTCTCTGAGCTGACATCGGTCAGCTCCAAACTCAACGTCAGAGGCGGTCCCGCGGTCACTGATCCTAGGTCTAGCTTCACACGCGTCAATACTCATACATCACGCAACACTGTAGAGCCGCCTGGTGACGATGAAGCTTCAGCTTACGGCTCATACGCCCAAAGTGTTGCTCACACTGATATGAACCGTGCTGCCGCACCTTCTGGTGGGCTTGACGGAGAGGCGGACTATGAGGACTATAACGATTATGCCTCGAGCCATGATGCTCAACCATCCAACAAAGATGCCTTTTATATCACAGCCCAATCAGCGAAATTACAACTAGACCTTCTCTCTAACGTGTCCGCTTCTCTATTAGCCGAGAAACACAAAAACCCCGAGCTCACAGTGTCCGATCCAGCGATCGATCAAGCCTTGTCGACTTACGAGTCGGCCGTGTGCAGTCTCCACGATCTTCTCGCAAATTTGATGAAGATTTCGCGCGACAGAGACGCTTACTGGCAATATCGTCTTGATAAAGAGTCGGATACACGTAAAATGTGGGAGGAAAGCATGGCTCAGATTGTACGGGAACACGAAGAGCTTCAGCTGAAAGTTGGCGAATCAGAGGAAAAACGCAAACGGACGAAAAAGGCTCTTAAGGAGGTCCTTGAGAAGAATACTAATGGAGCTGATGTTGAGCGTGTGCCCTTTCGTGGCAACGCCAAGGAAAAGGACATATTCGAAGAAGCGGAGACTGGACCGGAAACTGCTGATTACAGCACACAAGAAGCTACTGTCAACAACGTCAAGCAGGTCAAGATTAGTGATGGTGTCTCAAGGCGACAGACTATCTCAGAGTACATAGACCTTGCCGAGTCAGATTCCGAAGACGAAGATGAATTCTTCGATGCTATTGACAAGGAAGAAGTTGAAGTTGGCGCAGTCCTTTCTAGTGAGAGGCTAGTCGAGTCGGAAACGGTGCAAAATGAAGCTGCTGATTTGCGGGCGGCGAAGCTCGCTGCTATAGAGTCTGCTTACAAGGGATACGAAGACCCAGTACGGACGAGATTGAACATGGACAAAGACGACCGGCCTAAACTGTCTCTTTGGGTGAGTTCAAATCTCAATGATCAGCAGGAGATGCAAACTGGCATACTGATGTCTTTCCACAGGGTATTCTTAAATCAATGATCGGTAAAGACATGACAAAGATGACCCTTCCGGTGTCTTTCAATGAGCCTACCTCGCTCCTTCAGCGTGTAGCTGAAGATATGGAATATGCGGATTTGCTGGATATGGCTGCTGATCGTACTGAATCCTTGGAGCGTCTCCTCTACGTCGCTGCCTATGCTATTAGCGAGTATGCTTCTACGATTGGGCGTGTTGCCAAACCGTTCAACCCTCTATTGGGAGAAACTTTTGAATATACTCGACCAGATAAACAATATCGCTTCTATGTCGAGCAAGTCAGCCATCACCCGCCGATTGGTGCTGCTTGGGCTGAATCACCTCGATGGGACTATTTTGTATGTCCCCTTCAGTCACATATTGAGCTGTGAACTGTACTGACAATTTATCACAGGGCGAGTCGGCTTTGAAGTCTAAATTCTATGGAAAATCGTTCGATATCAACTTGTTGGGAACGTGGTTCTGCAAGCTGCGTCCTATTACAGGCGAAGAGGAACTATACACATGGAAGAAAGTGACTTCTTCAGTCATTGGTATTATCACCGGTAACCCAACCGTTGATAACTACGGCCCTATGGAGGTCAGGAATTGGAAGACTGGAGAAGTATGCTATCTTGATTTCAAAGCCCGCGGTTGGAAAGCATCTTCTGCATACCAAGTCACGGGGAAGGTTGTTGATGCTGCCGGGGTTCCGAGATGGAGCATCGGCGGACGATGGAATGATAAAATCTTTGCTCGCCCGCTATCGGGCCATGAAGGCACTATTTCAGAACACGACGAATCTTCCAAAGCCATCTTGCTTTGGCAAGCCAATCCTCGACCCAGCGGTATCCCCTTTAACCTGACACCATTCGTTATAACCCTCAACGCGATTCCCGATCGTCTCCGACCATTCTTACCACCAACTGATACCCGACTCCGTCCTGACCAGAGGGCTATGGAAGATGGCGAATACGACTTTGCGGCAGCGGAGAAACATCGTGTCGAAGAGAAACAGCGAGCGAAGCGAAGGGAACGAGAAAAAAATGGCGAGGAGTTTGTTCCTCAGTGGTTCCAAAGAGCCAAGTGTCCGATTACTGGAGAGGAGTATTGGCATTCGACGGGTGAGTATTGGAGGTGCAGAGAGGTTAGCGACTGGTCCAAGTCGGAGGATATTTTCTGAGTCTTTCTGTGGTTTCTGTACATGTCCAGCCTGTGCATATTCATACCCGGTTTCATATTATTAGTATACATACGCATGATTACACTAATTTGACCTTGTAAGTTGATTGAAAGTAAATCTATCAAGAGCATGTTCGTCTAATGCGCCAACATTTAGCATTATAAAATCACGTGACCCATTATCAGATAATCATCCGTAACATCTCATCGAACAGCTAACTAGTTCATACCGTCAACATTGAGCGCAATTGACCTCGAAATGGTGAGCGAATATACATGCAGTCGCTGTATACAGGCTCTAAAACCTCACATTCATCACCGAATGACTCTATCTACATTCCGACGCCTCCCTTCGCAGGCAAGTCGCAGATGTAATTTTTCCACGACGACGGGGCCGCGAAGCTCGCCGGTACGGATTCACAACGGGAGTAATGGCAGTCAGTTCAAGACTATCAAGAACTCTTTCTCGGTTGCAGTTGACAATACTACCGCCACTACGACACGGAGTTCATTGTTGTTACCAACGAAGCAAGTCGCGCGGAATGTACACTCTGCAGCTGCGATAGTCACCCCTCCCACGGCTTCACGAGAAACAGCAGCATTACGACGACCGGACAATCTGTTTCATCATTACTCATCATCACCTTCGTCGATAATCAGAAAACGAGCTGCCTTCATTAAACAAAACGCCTTTTGCCCGCACCCTAGTCACCAGCAAACTCGCGCACCTTTAGGCACTTCCAAGGATGATGTCGTTGCTTCCGCAACTCTGCCCCCAGCTCATTCCCACTTTGAATGTCCCGATTGCGGTGTCCCGCTATATTGTTCGGAGGAGCACTGGATGGACGATTACGAGGCGCATTTAGAAGTCTGCGATACCATCCGACAAATTAACGAAGATGATCATGATTTAGTATCTGGTCGATTCTTCCCGGAATTCTCGTACCCGGGACCACAGGATGATAATTTTGTGGTTAACATGACGAATTGGGATACGTTCTTGTATACGCGTGAATTCGAGGCGATTGATAATGAGAGGAGTATGAGGCAGGTAACACGGATGTTGACCTATCCGGTTACTATTGCTAGTATTATACATGAATTGAGTCCATATACGGTGCATAAGGAGGGTAGATTGACGACCGAGGGATTGAAGAGTTTCAGCGGTAAGTTCTTATCCTTTTCTTCATTTCATACAGATCCGCTAATTTGGGAGTGAAGCCCTCCGCTATACTCTTCACCCACCCAAACAAGGAGAAGGCAAAGACATCCGCGGTCTACGACTCAAAGCACCACCCGTCCGCATCTTCATTCTCGGCGCACGAGCCGAATCCTCCTTACCCCGTGAAGTCTGGCTTCAACTGACACACATGTTCCCCAACGCACTGATCAATCTCATCTTCATCGGACCCGAGAGCATGGCCAACCGTGACGACGAGTTCCCCTTACCAGAACGTACGCCATCAAACCCCTTTGGCGGCATTGTTGAAGACAGATTAGGCCCCCAGATGAAAATCACAACTTACGTCGATTATTTCCATACCATGCATGACGCGCAATATTTCTATCCGTACGACCCTTACTTTGACTGTTTCATGCTTTTCCACCCGGGACTGGGACATCCAGCAAGCTCTCACGAATGGGCGGAGACATTGCCAAAACTCCTCGAGACAAAAGTCCCCATAATCTGCACTGGATATACGCAGAGCGATTTGGAAAGAGATATCAATTGGGTCCGCGAGAAGTGTGCGGGCGAGTTTGATGTCTTACTCGAACCGGGCGAGAATCGCTTTAGGAGTTTGAGATGGGATCTCAATGATATGGATCCGAGTGATGTTTCGGCTGGGAATTGGGGCGTTTGGGCTTTCAGGGGGAAGAGGTATGTCATTTGTTCTGTTACTGTGAGAGGGATGCATGCTAATTGAGAGAAAATAGGTACGAAGCAACGCATAAGAACGGTACGATTGCTGTTTGATCTGTAACTATACAAAGTCATACATAGTCCTGGATACGAGGCTATCTGTTCGTTTAGGAAAAGTACATACCCAACTCTGTTGACCTTAGATTTGCTTCCTTGATAATCTGTATTATAAATCAACTATTCTTTTCACAATGATTCATCTCTACAGGAGCCTCCTGAGGTCGGATAAGGGATAAAGTAATCAATAGAATGAATTAATAGTCAGTTGATCAATCGACTAACTCATGTGTCTAGCACATTGGGAGTAAACAATAATCAAAACAGTCGACTAGGAACAGTTCGACTAACGTATCCAGAAATGAAGGGTATAGGAAAGGAGTCCAGTAAGGAACGAGAGAGGTCTTGCAGTACATTGTTTATGCAGGCAAACCAAGCTTTGCAGAATTGAATATATACATTTTTCAGAATGTATGTATATCCCCGTTGATGTATTCGAAATTAGGACGCTCAAAGCAGGTTGAATTGAATGAAAGCGCAATCGGTAATTCAAAGTCTATTGGCCGTGTTGATCGTAGTTCTTCTTTGCATTCGTTCACGATGGTCAGAAAACGAGGTTTACATCATGACCAAACCCGCAACTGCGACCACGCCAGCCATCATAGCGCCAGCTGCGACCTGTTGATTCGATGCTGCGGTTCCAGGAGTTGGTTTCGTGGGGGGTGCTGTTCCTGCAGCCGATGAGGTCC
This sequence comes from Talaromyces stipitatus ATCC 10500, assembly GCF_000003125.1. Classification (NCBI taxonomy): domain Eukaryota; kingdom Fungi; phylum Ascomycota; class Eurotiomycetes; order Eurotiales; family Trichocomaceae; genus Talaromyces; species Talaromyces stipitatus. The sequence continues at coordinate 1,598,919 of NW_002990121.1, read as the reverse complement.
CTTCGGGTTGAGAGGCGGTTGCTACTACGACGGAAGTTGTAGGAGCCACGCTCGGGATCGCGGAGGAGGAGAATTTGACAATGGCTGAGGAACTGGAGGGCTTGACTGGTGCGCTGGAGGAGAAGACGAATGTATGTGGGACAACAGATGAAGAGGAAGAAGTTGATGTCGACGTTGATGTCGAAGTAGAAGTTGACCAGGGAGTTGGCGTGGGAGTTGGAGTTGGTGTCGGGGTTGTTGATGTATGTGCGTTGACGATAGTGATGGTCGTAGTTGAAGCAGCGAGTGCCGAGGAAGCAGCTGCAGTCAGCAGGACGAGGACTTTGGAGAAATGCATGTTGTTTTGATTGAGCCGGTATTTGGTTTGTTTATTGATGTTGGTATGATATCAAATGCAGAACAGCGATCGACTAGCAATTGCAACGAATGGACGACAGCAGAGTACTTAACGAGCGTTGACTCTACTATCACGCAGTAAAATGAAGCTGAAAAGGAAGAAAATAACTATCAAAGTCGTTGAGAAGAGAGAAGGGGAGGTAGATATAAATATGAATCAAAGACAAAAGGAGCAGATAAACTTAACCTGATTGGCTGTGTTTTTAATTACTGACGTATGAAAAACGGCTCAGGACCGCGCTAAAAAGGCTTAAAGTGCATAGATTACGCGGATGTGGTAATTACATTACACTTACATTCTCGACATTCCATATTCCATATTCCTTTGGTTGCGAGGGAAACTGCTTGTCATTCTTAAGTATTAGAAAAAGAGACATAAGAATAGAAGTCTTTGCTTTTAAAAGAAACTGTACCTGGCAGAGATGAGCATAAGGTGAATCAATTTGATCGCCAGTCCCCACTTGGGTTATGCAGTGGCTTGCCATATATTCGCCGAACAGTTTCAGATTAGATGATCTCGTCAATAGGTCCGATTGTTTTGATTGTCGGAAAGTGGTTTTAAAATGTTGCCTCTGGACATGTATTTCAGCGGAGTATTATGGGGAGTAGATTGTAGTACAGTAGATGTTCATGCTAGTTCATGCTGTGTAATGTAGGTGTCGTACAGCACGCCATGTGTCTGGATCCATTGTGGCCCCACTGCAGATATAAATGATGAGTACGAGCATGTAGCAATAAGCAATCAACATTATCATAGCTATAGCGAGTGGGTATAGTGATATCTAGTGTTACAGCAAGATCAAAAGCGAGTGACCATGAAAGCAAACAAACAAAAAAACCGCTGCAGTAAACCGCCCAACGTCAACAACTCACAAAGCATACATCATACCAGACACAAGAACGACAACAGGCCATGTACCCGTCCATGGAAAGGCCAAGTTCGACGATGTGCCGGAAATCGAAGGGTCGGCCGCAGTGGTACCGTTTGCAAGAGTACCATTGACATATGCCGTCTCATTTGTTCCGTTCTTAGTGATCGTCACGACACTGGAGTTGTGAGGAGGGTCTCCAATGAGTTCGTTAAGGAAGGTGGCGTTCTTGTTGTCGTCGCATCCACACTCGCTATATTGTTCGCAATAACAAACAACGTTCATGGTATAATTTCCAGTGCTGTTGTTGTTGTCGGTTTGTTGCTGGGTCTGGTTCCACGGGTGATGATAATAGTATGGGGCACCATAAGGGTAACCGTAGAATGGATAGTGAAAGGCTGCAAATGCTGCGATACCAAGAGCGCCTCCAGCGAAGAGGTATGGAGTGATGCCGGATGAAGATCGACTACCGGCAGCGAAGGGAGTGGTAGCGCCACCGGGGTAGTAGCTACCTCCTCCATAGGATCTGGATGTGCCTGATCCAGCACTTGTTTTGCCTCCGGTGTTACTGTTATAGTCAGCTCTATCCACGATCTGTATTCTCGAGTGAGTGATATTTACCTCGACGGCGACGTACTACCCGAAGAACCTGCACCAGATTTCCCGTTAGAACTTGATTTTCCACTTTTTGAACCACTCGAACTGGAGCCTTTGGAACCACTCGAGCCAGACGAGCTGGAACTTGAACTCCCACCTTTTGAGCCACCTGAACTGCCTGAACTTCCCGAACTTCCTGAGCTTCCTGAGCTTCCTGAGCTTCCTGAGCTTCCTGAGCTTCCTGAACTGCCTGAACTGCCTGAACTGCCTGAACTACCGCCCTTACCCCCACCTCCTCCACCGCGTCGCTTCTCTAAATCCACGACATCAGGAATAACTACTGCCGCAAGTTCCTCTCGCTCCTCAAGAGAGAGCAGATCCGTTCGCGGAACTGCAAGCGATGATACGATGGGCGAAAGTAATAAAAGCGCACTGGTTGCTAACGATGTTCTCATATTGTGTTGTCAACAAATCGCGATGTCACTAAAACAGAAAAGACCCTCGCAATTGCCGCAATCTATATCTGTAGAAAGAAGTGATGACGATGAGTCAAGATTGACAAAGAGGGGGTTTTATATATAAAATACACTAAAACAAGAGAGAAACAAGAAAAGAGATGTCATGGATGTGATGGGATGTGCCGAGTTTCTATCATAATAACTATGTAAGCAAGATATGTCTAGTGCCTAAAAGGGGAAAGCGCCGCCAGCGGAGTTTAGGCCTTGAGGCTGAGTTAACTTTTTTCAGGCAAGAGGCGAGTTCTGCCTCAGGCTGATTGGTGTAGATAACAACACTGCCACTTTAATCTCCTCGATACGACGTAGATGCGAGCGTATTTGGAATCATAATCATATCATTCATTCATCACATTTATTCAGGTGCATAATTTGATTACAAATTACTCATACGTACGAGGAACATCGGCCGACTAGTTTGACCGAGGCTTCACCAACGGCCGATACACAGGATCCCACATTTGCTCGCGAATCCATTCCTCCAATTCCTTGTCGTCTTCCGGGATACCCTCTTCTTGGGCCAATCCTTCTTCAACAGCTGTCTGGATCACTGCTTTGGCGATGTGGACGCTGATTTCGCGCACGTCCTCAACGTCTGGTAGAAGAGGCTCGTTGGGGTCTCGAAGGGCAGGGGATTGAGCTGCTAGTGCTTTGACGGCTGCCACCAGCATCTTGTCTGATAGTAGGCGGGATTGACTCAGTACCGCACCTAGACCGATTCCGGGGAAGCAGGTGGAATTATTGCATTCCGCTTTGTTCCCGCCGTTAGTTTGGTCTATTAATTGATCGCAGAGATGAAAAAGAACATACCGATTTCTTTTTTACTCCGTTGTATTCAACAGGTGGAAACGGACTGCCGGTTGCTATCAAAGCCTTCCCCTCCGTCCATTCATTGATATCGTTGGGATGCGCTTCGTGTAGTCGTGTCGGATTACTCAAGGGAAAGACGATAGGACGATCAACATGATTGGCCATTTCTCTAATAATGTCTTCGGAAAAGGCATTAGGCTTGGTTGATGTACCGATCAAGGCGTGTGGTTTGACTTTTTTGACAACGTTATACAAATCAGTCTGGTTGTGGTCCTCCCATTCCGAATCATCTCGTGCGTAGTGGACTTGTGCTGGTGTTAGTTTGTCCCCGTGCGATTTGAACAGGAGACCTGGCTTGTCGATGCACCTATACATTATCAGAGTGAGTTTTGAAAAGCGGGCGATTGAAGTTACCATATCTGTTTAGCAGCCTCTTCCTTTGACTTGCCGCTCTCTGTGGCAATGGCATCTCTGATCTGATCAGCTATACCGGTACCTGCAGTTCCCGACCCGAAAATGACGATTCGAACATCGGCAAGTTTGACTTTGCTGACGTGCAGGCCAGCCATGAGAGCTGCAAGAGTAACGCAACCTGTTCCCTGGACATCATCATTGAAGCAGGCAATTTGTGGGCGGTACTTTTCTAGGAGTCGTCGGGCGTTATGCAGACCAAAGTCTTCACTACCTACTCTTAGTTTGAGGCAACGATACTGGAATGGTCTACTTACAAATGGATATATGCATTCGGAAAAATCTTCTTTGCGCTGTTGACGAATCGGTCAACGAATCGGTCATATTTCTCTCCCCGGACTCTTTTATGCCGAAGGCCGAGATATAGATCATCCTTGAGAAGGGTTTCATTCTGCTCGATAAGCTGGGTAAAACTGAATTAGGGGGAACAATTGCTTACATCCGTTCCGCAATCTAGAACAACTGGAAGTTGTCTCGCAGGGTGAATCCCAGCGCACAGAGTCGTCAACACCAGTTTTGCGACTGATATCAACACCGATCCTACTCCTTGATCGCCAATACCTAGAATCTATGTAGGAGTCAGTAGACCTCAACTTTATTCTCAGAAAGGAGGAGGGGGGGGGGGGTCGTCGTCGAACCTCCTCTCCATCGGTGACAACAATATAATCCACATCTTCATTCGTCCCATTCTCCGTAAACTGTTTCAAGTCATGCTCGATCCTGTCGACGTCATGAATATTCAAAAAGCATCCCTCTGGTTTACGGAATATACGGGAATAATTCTGAATCGCATCGCCTTCAGTAGGTGTATAGATCACACTAAACATTTCTTTGAGATGATCTTGAATAAGCTTGATTCTATTAGTACACCAGACCATCCAATTCGTAAGGGATATACATACTCGATAATACAAAACCTGATTCTGCGCCTTCATACTCGCCATAAAGGTGTTCTTGGCCAAATCATCGGGTCGAGTAGAGTACTGCTGATAAGCCCGCTTCACCTGTTCCTCCAGTGTCTGGACGTTGGGCGGCAAGAGGCCATGGAGACCAAAGTCGCGGCGCTCATGCGAGGGGAAAGCTGATCCTTTGTTGAAATAGGAATCGTGGAGGAGAGCATGGCCCTGTTATTTTGGTTAGACGTCTATTTTGATGAGGCAATTGAGATACTCACTTCGAGCCCGCATTCTAACGGTTTCGAGGCAGAGCGGGGTAGGTTTGCGAACTTGGTCATGTTGACAGCAGATAGGCTTGTGTCCTGACTTTGGCAATAAGAACCAAGGTTGAAATGCAATGCAATATATGATAGTCTGTCTATCAAATGTAGATAAAAAGTAAACAATCAATTGACTCTGTTGAAATCATGATAATTGGCCAATGACGTCGTGATAAGATATCCTTGGCCTGAAGCTTAAAACACGTAAAATTCCCTCGAGGAACTTCCATTTTGGGAATGGTCGCGCGACCGGTAAAGGTACCGGTATATACCGGTACCCTTACCTTCTATACATATACAATACATCTACAATACATATACATATATGTTCACATTGTATGTTTCCATGGCCATAGAGTACTTGAACGGTCTCAATGTATTGTCTGTTAGGTACGTGAAATACAACTCTCAACCATACCTCGGCAAAGTAGAGGGCCCCACAAGGTGTCTGGCGATACATTCTTAGTAAGCAAGATGACTTAACTACAGTAATTTGTCATCTCATTAAGCTTTCCCCGCTGCTTTAAGTATTTCACCGGTATCAAAAGGTCAGGTGAAAACACCCCCACCAATATCATCGCACGGACTCGTCGCTGCTTTAACCCGTTCTTACGTGAAGAGTTGTACGTACAGAAAGGAGCCCAGATATATTTGAACACCGGTGGGACCCTCTTGCTGAATCATTCATCTACTTCTCCTCTTTACTCATCAAACAGTAATCTTCAATTAATCTAATTCATCATGTCCCTATCGCCAATCGACATCATCTCCTCATCCTCCTACCCAATTCCAGAGCGGTTCGAGCGAGGACGGATCGATTCGAATATTCTGTATGGCGGTCTTACTTTGGTCCAGAATGAGGATACAACAAGACCGTCGACTCCGAAAGCCAAGTCAAAAAGAGATACGAATAAACAGGGTACTAGCAAATCCAACGATACTAAAGTCTCGAAACGGAAACGAGGTCGGCCTCGAGTCTTGGATAAAGATGAAAATGCCGCCGAGGTTTGTTCATCGTTGACTATCTTTACGAGCTAGTTTTGACAATGATGACCTTCGTAGAGACGGAGAACACAAATCCGACTTGCTCAACGCGCATACCGTTCGCGCAAAGAAGCTACTATTTCATCCCTCAGCCAACGCCTTTCAGTCCTTGACGCCGCTATTCGGGAGATGAATGTCTCGGTAGGGAACTTTCGTAATGTTCTCGTTGGTTCGGGCTTATTGCTGCAACAAACACCCGTGACGTACGGATTCCAGAAACTTTTGCAGAAGTCGGATGCGCTTATGAAGCTTGCGAAGGAAAGCAGTGATTATGCGACTGCCAATGGTTCGCCTGTAGACGAATCTGCGAGTAACCATTCATCTTTGGGGGAAGGGGGCGATGCATTGCTTATGAAGCAATCGCCCCAGATCAGCGAGGATCTGGAGGAGTTCAATTTCCTATTATATGGAGCCAACGATAATGCATCGTCGATGGACGTCGGGTCGCTTTTTCAGGGTTATGATCTGGACACTGTCAACCAGCAACAACCACCTACTACACAGACGGATGATCCGGGAATGCAAATGATATCCTCCTACTCGACGACAGAATCATATCCCAATTCGACCTCATGGCTTCAGCACAACATTATGCCTACACCATTAACATATAGCCACAACGAATCGTCACTGGCGCGACGTCTAGCCAGACAGTGCGCCGAATACGGCTACCGATTACTCACAGATCCAAATACAGACCCAAAAGATATATTATATACATACCGATTTTCGTTGTCCTTCAGGAGTAAACAGGCTCTTACAGAGCGGTTTTGGAACGCCATAACCAGTGCCACACTCACACCGAACGCCGTCTCCAGTTCCAGTTCCAGTTCCAACTCCAGCGCAAATACAAGTTATTCAACTACTCCGCGATACACCCTCGGAAATGCAGGTATGCATTACTCCCGCCTTCTACCTGGGAATCAGACACCGCCCACAGCAACGACAAATCTATACCCATTCTCGAAATTCATCGGTCCATGGCCCTTCCATCAAGGGGCTTTATCTCATGATTGCACTACCCTCGAAGAAATCGTCGCCGCGCGAGGAATGGGCGGGGAATGGTTCGATAGTAATGATGTCGAGGGCTATATTCGCGAAAAGGGTATTCATGTTAATACACATGCTAGTTTTGTGACGTTACCGGAATCATCGGTGAATCTGTTGGAGCATCTCAATGAGAATGAGAATGAGCGGCGGGGAGATTTGATAGATCCGTCTTTGAAGTCTGTGACTTTGTCGTCGCAGGATGTTTCCAAGGATACGAAGACGAAGAAAAAGCGACAGTCGACGGTTATATTCGATGTTGATATGTTCCTCAAAGGTGAGATCTCTACCATTTGAAGTCGCTTAGTTCTGTACTAATACTATATCCAGAACTTATATCCAGAGGAGTCTGCCTCGCTGATAAAGCGGGATATCGCAAAGAGGATGTCGAGGAGTGTTTCAGGATTTCTTGTTATTCCGTTGCTTGACACTACTTGAGTAGTTCAGTAATGAGAAGGAAGATTCATTGTATATATATTATTTATCGATTATGATAAGGTAACCCATTTGACATCCTGAGAATATATTCATCTATTCATCGTCCATATCGTGAATTCGTTAGTCGTCGCTGCTGGCATGAAGTGAGTCGTAAAACAAGTCAAAAATTACAGTGAAGTGCATGATGCAATTCCAAAAAAAAAAAGGGCAGCAGGATAGAAAAGAGAAGGCTGCGGTGGAGATTAATGATGCTTCTCAATCAAATGAACCATCGTAGTCCAACTGGTGCAACATGATTTTGCCATCTCATGCTGGCACCATGAACACTTGACCGTAGCCTTGGGTGAAGACGACGGTCCTGACGCAGAAGACGATCGTTCTGAGAATAAGGATTGTTTTGATGCTGACGATTTCGACGACGAACGCGCCTGACTAGATGATCGGGAAGACCGTGAACTTGAGGGTTCTGGTAATCCGGAAAATAATAGACATTCCGGAATCACCATTTGAGCGTACATGCCGGACGGCACGTCGTGCCAGTAGTTGCAGTGGCAGCAGATGACGAAGATCTTGGCGAGATATTTGTCGTGTTTGGGTGACATGGTGTTTCGCGGGATTTCCTTTTTGCTGTTGTTGCTGCTGATTGTTTCGAAATTGGAAGTGGACGCATTTGAGCTGACGGGGGTAGCTGGTTCGCCCATTGCTGAGAACGCGGATGATCCATATGATGAAGCTGAAGACGATGATGGGGTTTTGGCATGATGGGCTCGTGGAGACATTGTCTTTAGTGGTCGTAGATTTTTGATTCGTTCATTGCGCTTATCAACGTCAACTGACAGCCGTTGTTCCGAAACGGCCTCTTTTGACACATTGAGTCCCTTCACAAGAGAAGAGATGCTGTCGTAATTGACCTGTTGTGCCGGAGCATCCGACGGACTGTACCTAGGCAAACTATGATAAGACGGGTTTCCCTGTATTGGTGAGGTTGCCCTATCTTGACTCTCCATCTTTGACCGACCAACTCGTAGGGAATGAGGGATCATGGAATCATCCTGCGTGGTGTCCAGACTAGGTCTCTGCTCCATACTCGCCACGGCATCGTAAGATGTGGCTGCCGCTTTGTCAGATGCAGTAAGATAAAATGGACTACCGACTCTTCGCAGGGTAGGAGTCGCCGGTGCCTGAGGGAGATCCTTCTCTGAGGGTTGATCATTTTTCTGCTGTTCTCTCTGTCCGTGCCTCGTGTTGCTGCTAATTCTGTCGTATCCATATTGGGAGGGCAGGTCCGTATGTGGTACTTCCACAGCTTCCGGTCTGTCACTATTCGACACACTGGCACGCCGACTTTGAATGCGCGTGGATATATTCGATAGCAAAGGCACATTCGGCAACGTCGGAGCTTGCGATGACACGCTAGTATCTCTTCCTGGCTGTTGCTTCTTCACCAAGCGACGCGAGGCCCGACGATCTGAAGAAGGCGCTCTACTATTAGTCCGATCAACTGACTGTGATCGTCTAAAGGCATTCCTCCATGACGACGTCGGACGTTCTTGCTGATTGTCCTGATTTAGCGGAATTGCATCTATTGGAAAGCCAATTGTGGTTACTGGCGGGTGAGACTTGGGTTCCTCTGTGACGGCTATACTCTGGGGCCGTCGTGAGAAGGAGAACCTTCTTGAGCGTCTGGGTTGGGCGACTTCAGCCATTGTTGTGTATGTCTCTGTACTCACAAGAGAAAGACCTAAAAAGAAGGTGAAAAAATAAACAGGCCACCCATAGCCTCTAGAAATCGGGCATCCCACCTTTTAAGTCTGCTATGAGCTCATAGATCATAATCACAAAATTAGTTAGCCCTCGATTATTTTTTCTTCGGCATGTCTCAGTTAGGCTGCCCAGTCGATCTCATGGATAGATCAACTATGCTGCTTCGAGTATACTTTGCCCCTCTGAGGCCATCTTTTGCGTTCTAGATGATGAGCTGTCTCAGTCTTCCCTGCAGCCTCGAAACCTGGCCAATCGAGAAAAGGCGCAACGCCATTGGCTGAATACTTGCTTATGTAAGAGCCCTGGCGGCCCTGGAAGCGCTCCCGATAAGGTCGGAAGTGGCTGGCCAATCACAGCAGCCGCATTCTAGTGCTTATTTTTAATTGGACGAGATATCCTCCGTTATGCGATTTTGCATCTTGGCGGCTTGGCGTGTCTTGGCGTAGTCAGCGGAAAACGTGACACCAATGACGCATTGGATTCGCGTCCTTGCCTACGTAGTACGTACTATGTAGTACAGTAGGAGTAGTATGGAGTAACTTAGTCTGTATCTCTCTGCCTTGATAATGATGGGAGAATGCGAGTCATGCTGGACACAGCACATGACCTCTCGCTTCAAGGAGTATAACCCCAAGCGTGAATTGTACATAACTACCCAACATGCCGAACACAGTGCAATTCCCAACAAAGATCATTGTCAACCAGGCCTGATTATGCAATATTACGCATGTCTGATTGGTCTGCTTCAAGCTCTTGAGTCTGGGACATAATGGACTACGTATTGCGCTAACAGCTTCGCCGGGGCGGCCCTAAACTGTTTGTAGCACTAGTGGATTGTAGCAAGCCAATAGAAATGCTCAGAAAGATCAGATTGATTAGTCCATGGCCTAATGCGGACTAGCCGTGTATGGATACGGTAAATACGTGACACAATTCCTTATCGCATCGCCACTGACGCTGTACGAGTTGGTTAACAAATACAGCCTACAAAAAGCAACTCTCATCGACAAACCAGGCCATCTCTCTCTCTCTACCAACCCTCTACGGGCTTGTCTTTTTCATTGCACTTCTTGACTTCTATCACCTTATCTTTTGAGTTCCATCTGGTTGTGTCTTTCTTTCATCGCGTTATTCACCCTGGATTCTAACACTGCCCCTGCTACTGGTGCTATCACTGCATCGACATCGATGAACGAACCTGACGAACCACCTATACACCGTCTCGGTATCAGGGATCGAATACACTCTTATGCCAACCACCTACTCCCTCACGGCAGCACGTCGCGTCGTGATACTTCCATTCTTCCGATAACCAACCAACAACCCAAGAATCAAGATGGCCCTCACTCGTCTACTGGTCCAATTGGACCTGGAGCTCCCACCAAAGCACAACCACCCCAACATGTCACCTACGATCCTTCCGCGACTAAAGGAATCCCTGTGGATACCCACGATGGAGAGAAGACTTCCGCCCTAGATTCTGATGAGCCCAGGCCTGGCTTTTTTAGCAGAGCCTTTACCTCCGTCAAGCTTATTATACTATCAAGCTGGGTCAACTGGCTGCTCCTCTTCGTTCCCGTGGGTATCGCCCTCGGTGGAGTGCAACGTTCGATGGGAAACGATGGTCCCATCTCACCAACCGTTGTATTCTCTATCAATGCCGTTGCCATTATCCCCTTGGCGTGGATGCTCGGATACGCGACCGAATGTGTCGCTACGGATATGGGCGATACCATTGGTGCTCTACTGAACGTCACCTTTGGAAATGCTGTGGAACTCATCATCTTCATCATCGCCCTGGTGGCCGATGAAATCGCCATTGTGCAGGCTTCTCTGCTCGGCTCAATCCTTGCAAACTTGCTGCTCATCCTCGGCATGTGTTTTCTTTTCGGTGGTCTACGCTTCCGTGAACAGTTGTACAACTCTGCCATTACTCAAATGAGCGCGTGCCTTTTGAGTTTGAGTGTGATTAGTTTGCTTCTACCTGTAAGTTCGTCCGTTGTTGCAAGATGGAATCCATCCCCGTCTGACGCATTAGACCGCTTTTCATGCATCTTTCAGCACTCTGTCGAACGCAGATGCGGCTGTCCTCAAGGTTAGCCGAGGTACTAGTGTGGTAAGTATTCGATCCTTGTATCGAATAATCTTACAGCTCCTAATGGATGAATAGGTCCTCCTTCTGGTCTACATCTTGTACCTCCTCTTTCAGCTGAAATCCCATTCCTACATTTACGAAAGTACCCCCCAACATGTCATTGACGAAGAATCCCATCCTGGCGTACTTGCAGACATCCTCAATTCGTCTTCGAGCTCAGAGTCATCCAGCGACGATGACAGTGATGCCAGCTCGGGTTCTCACACGACTGTCAAGAGGATTAGACGAGCTCTTCGCAAGAAGCGTAGACGCAAGTCTAGCTCTGCATCTAAGGATACTACATCGGTCCCGTCTCTTCCGTCGTTCGTGCGTACTGCGTCTTCTGGCTCTCAGGTGATCGACGACACTTCGACACATACTTCCGGACACAAAGTCAGTGCCAAAAGCAACGGTCAGGAGTCTGTTACACCAGAGCGGCCCCCGTTGAGTACAGAATCTTCTAGTGAGGTGATGACTCGTGACTTTACTGTCGATACAGAGAATCGTACGGCAGAAAAGAAGCGAAAGCCACGATATACCCGGTCGAAGGACCCGATGCGCCGAACGTCTGAAGAGGAGGGTATCATCGAAGAGGACATCATATCGCAGTCAACGCCTGCTCCGGGAGATAGCGGGGAGGGTGCGTCCCAGAAACGACCATTCAACATACGCAACATTTCATACAAACCAGCCCTACCACGTGTTTTGACACCAAATGTGTTTACCTTGTCACAGGCACAGCCCGACTCTCAACTGGGCGCTCCAGCCCCTGGGGCTGGCGGCAACAAAAGTCTTCGTCGGACCAATTCTTTGCCCGATCGTCTTAACAGGCCAGCGTCGGGACCAGCGGTATTGGCTGTAGCTACCGCGATTCCGTCCGCTCAACCTCTACCGCATCTTGTGTCTAAGAAGAGGGTTGAGATCAAGGATGATCCTGCAGAGAAGCCCAAGTTGGACCGGATCACAGCTATCGTTCTCTTGCTTATCACCACTGCCCTTGTGGCCGTCTGCGCTGAATTCCTTGTTGATTCTATTGACTATTTAGTCAGCACTACTGGGGTCAGCGAGGCATTCATTGGGTTGATTATTCTTCCGATTGTCGGTAATGCTGCCGAGCACGTCACTGCAGTTACAGTAGCAAGCAAGAACAAGATGGATCTCGCTATTGGTGTTGCTCTAGGTAGTAGCATTCAAATCGCATTGTTTGTCACGCCGGTTATTGTCCTTCTCGGCTGGATCTTGAACACTGAGATGTCGCTTTATTTTAGCCTGTTTGAGACGGTTTCTCTGTTTGCTTCTGCTTTTATTGTCAACTATCTCATGCTGGATGGTCGCAGTAACTATCTTGAGGGAGCGTTGCTCATAGCAGCGTATGTCATTATCGCTGTATCGGCATATTTCTACCCTGCATGCGAAAATACTAGTACTGTGAATGGTGGGACAATGACTGGGCAGTGTTGATCTCATATTCCATTTGAGACTTCAGACATGGTGAGACTGGTCTGGATTCTATCTGAATGAATCGATTCTATCAATTGATTTTAGGGGTTTGCAATCAGAATGACACAATTTGTTTTCAGACTCAATGGATTAGTTTAGTATGCTATCTCGGTAGTGCGCTCAATTGGAGCTGAAACTATGCTATTATGTTTACCAGACGTAGTCACTTAGAACATTTGAAATTTAAAATGTAAGAGCGTATTTGGCCCAGCAATTTGCACAGCCACATCTGAGTACCTTTTCCAATGTTCATCCCAAGGCATCATCATCATCTCCATTGTATCTCGTTGTTGCACAATAATGGACGTCTGCCTACTCAACAGGTCATTCATTGTCTACGCACTACCTCCTTACATTTTTCTTCCAACTAAGTAACATATCAAAATGTACAGACCACCTCCAGGTCCCCCACCAGGCTGGACAGCCCAACAGCAAGACGAGATCAATGACAATCCTCCTCCGTATCATAACTGGCAAGAACAAGTCCCTGACACATCGACATTACCGCCTCCACCGGCAATATCGAGGTTTGCTTCTGAGACGGGGAATGCATCTGGTGACGATGCCGGTGTGTTTCTTGTCCCTTTAGTGGTGTGAAAGGCTACTAATATGATGATATACAGATCGCGCAAAGGAGTTTTGCAACGAGAGGCCATTATGGAGGCCTGTCAGGGTAATATTTTATGTCTCTACATGTCTATATAGGTGTACGAAACTTACAAAATCAGCCCTCAGAAGCAGTCTACACAAGCACTCTAAACGGCGACATTCGTCCCGGCCAACCCATCGAATATCGCGGTACTCTCGACACCCCGAGTCGCGGCCACTGGAGAATCCGCAGCGACAAAAACTGTCGTGATTGCAGCATTATTTCCTTATTACCGTTATACTACGCCATGCGTGATTCGCCCATGGTCACGGAGAGGCCAAAGACGATCTACTTTGAAGTCACCATTAATAAGTATCATCGTCGACCGTTTGGAGGTGATGCGAGCGGGTTTTCGATTGGATTTGTAGCGCAGCCGTATCCCTCGTGGCGCTCGCCGGGATGGGATAGAGCTAGTATTGGAGTCTTCTCGGATGACGGATGTAGATTTGTGAATGATAATCTCGGCGGGAAGGAGTTTACGAGTGCGTTTCGAACGGAGGAGACGGTGGGATTGGGGATGAGGTTTAATCCACCTGGCATAACAAGCACAAATGCACCATCACAACGACTGGTATTAGATGCGACGGTATTCTTCACGAGAAACGGTGTTGAAGCCGGAAGTTGGGATTTGCATGAAGAGTTGGACTCGGAGGCGGAAGGTGTATATGGTCTGGAAGGAAAGTTCGATCTTTATGCGGCTGTGGGAATCTTTGGTGGTGTAGATGTTGAGGTCAAGTTTGATCCGGCGAAGTGGATGGCTAGATACTAGTTGTTTGTGAGTGTGTTGCTCAGAGATGATGTCGAAGTGAAGTTTGTCTTCCCCCCCCCCACACCTTCAACTTTAAACAAGTCACCTCGGACTATCCTCTTATTCGTTTTCACTCTAATACCCAACATACCATAATAAGTCGGTTCTTTGGGTATTTGAACAATCCTAAGTAATATTCTTGGATCATACAGAAATGACTCGCAATGCCTCGGCACAGAAAACAGTCCAACGCTTCCTCGACTTCCTCCATACCGGACCGGAATCAGGTCAGTTATTTGCTGTACTTTTGCGATACGAAACTGATTTTCTTAAGGAGCTTGAGAGTATGTACGATTACCTGGCGAAAGTGATTCTGATCGGACCTAGTGGGACTGGCAAGTATGTTGCTTCGTTCTAGCAACCTGGTTTCTTGCTAATATCACCAAGGTCATGTCTACTCCATCGCTTTGTGAAGGATGAATGTACGTTTTCCTCAGACCAAAAATAGTACGACTACTAATTGGAATCGAAGGGCGCGTCCTGTCCTCACAAACAATCGGCGTCGAATTCTCATCAAAAATCGTCAAAATCGGTACGGGCTCCCGGCGCAAACGCATCAAACTCCAACTCTGGGACACGGCGGGCACAGAACGTTTCCGTTCCGTATCAAGATCATATTATCGTGGAGCTGCGGGCGCGGTGTTAGTTTATGATGTTTCGTCATATGCCTCGTTTGCGGCGCTACCGACATTTTTAATGGATGCGAGGGCGTTAGCATCACCGAATCTTACGACTATATTGGCGGGGAATAAGACGGATTTATTGGTTGATGGTGATGAGACCGAGATGGAAGAAACAGAAGACGAAGCGTCAACGTCGATTGCGAATAGTGTGTCGAGTAGCAGGAACACATCCATGTACATGTTCGATGCTGCGAGCAGCAAGACAGGAGCAGGCTCCCTCCGTTCCGTGACAAGCACAAACTTCTCAACAGCCGGTACTCGTCTAACAGCAACAAAAGCCTCGCACGGTCGACAAGTCAGTGACCTCGAAGCTATAGAATGGGCAACACGCAGCAACATCCCCGTGGCCGTTGAAGTATCTGCATTCTCAGGCCAGAACGTCGAAGAGCTGTTTACTCGTCTCGCAAGGATTATACTGACCAAAATCGAGTTGGGTGAGATTGATCCGGATGATCCGCAGAGTGGGATTCAGTATGGTGATTCTGGAGCCTGGGGGATGGCGGCGAGTGATGCGGCGAGTGTGAGGAGTGGGTTGACTGTTGATGATAGTGCTAGCCAACTTCACGGTAGGAGGAAGAGAAATGCCAAACGAAGTAATAATAGTTCATGGATGGGATCTGCTGGGGAATGGGGGGATGTTTTTCGAATAACAGGTTCGACTCGAGGGGGCTGTTGTTGAATGTTTATATATTTTGGCTGGAGCGGTTTCCTGCTTGATGCTGTTCAGCGTTTATCATTCGTTTATTTTATTTTGTCATATACCCCTTCACAGTTGGTTTACTTTGTCTTTTCATTGAAATCTTTATTGCCAACACTCTTGGATTATCTATATATCAATAAAATCATTACAAACCCACAATGATAGTCTTAATCCCCTTACCCGCCTTAACATCGATATAAGCCTGTTCGGCATCCTCGAACTTGAACTCGCCCGTAATCAACTCCTTGACGCTGACCTTGCCTGTGGCCACCAATTCCACAGCAAGCTTGTAATCTCCACTTCCATATCGGAAACTGCCTTTGAAGTTCAACTCCTTTCCACACACTGCCATAATGGGGAAATTAATCTCTGATCTACCCATACCAGCCTGAACAAACGTGCCTCCGGTCCTAAGGGCGTGAATACCGGTGTGAACAGCAGGTTCAGCGCCGGATGCTTCCAAAACAACATCAGCACCAGCGAGTATGTCGTGCTCCTCCTTGAGACGGTTTGCGTTTTCCTCTGCAGATACGCGGGCTGGCTGGAAAGTGCCGTCTGCAATATACTTCTTTGCGAAATCCAGTCTGCTCTGTTGGATATCGCTGATAATGACCTTGCTTGCGCCGAATGCCTTTGCGACAGCACCACATAACAATCCCACGGGACCGGCACCGAATACGACCACTGAATTTCCCGGTACTACACCACCTTGCTTGACAACATGCACCGCAACACCCAACGGCTCAATCAGCGCTCCTTCCTTGAGGGGGATGTTCTCGGGAAGTTTGTAACAAAAGTCCTCGGGCAACCTGTAATACCGCGCCAATGTCCCGTCGTACGGCGGCGTAGCGGCAAAGGCCATGTTGATACACAAATGATATTTACCGGATTTGCAGGGCTCGCATCGCCGGCAGGGAATACCGGGTTCCATGGCCACTTGGTCGCCGACTTTTAAGGTAGTCACTTTTGAGCCGACTTTGCTCACTACGCCGGATGATTCGTGACCGAGGACCATGGGTTCGCGGACAACGAAGGAGCCGATTGAGCCGTGCTCCCAGTAATGGACCTGATGATTATTAGTTTGGACGTCGCGAACAAGAGATTGCTGTGGTGCTTACGTCACTGCCACATATTCCGGTATATTTGACGTTGATGAGCACATCGTAGGGGTCAATGATTTCAGGGATTGGGCGTTCCTCGAATTTGACCTTTTTGATGCCTTCGAGGACGAAGGAGAGGTTCTGAATAGTGTTAGTCTAGTCTTCTCGCAGAGAGGAAGAGACCTACTTTGGTTTCCGTGAGAGACATAGTGACCGGTCGACGAGAAGAATGTGAATAGAAGGGGAGTACAGCAATATAAAAGATGATGGGGGAAAAACGTCTAATAAATTTTCAGGTCATGTGTTACGCATCGTTGAGTTGTTCTTCCTCGTCGCCAATGATTCTCGTTCCTTGCCAGAATAATTGGATCCGCTCATATGCGGGGAAGGTGAACAGCTCAACTTTTGCTCTCGACCACCAGTAGACACAGACTAAGTGGATAGATCCAGACCTGGACTCGAGTATTTTAAACGACATTCTGAGCAATAGAGGCTCACCGGATCGAAGGGTATTTAACCGTCTGATCGTAGAGGGGGTATTATCCGCCGGGTTACGCAGAAATTACGGAGCTTGGATTTAGCCGGGAGTACCTAAGCTTTGGTAGTCTGTCGGCTGACCTTCCTCGTCTTATCCAGTGGCTGTATCGTCGCTGTCAAGACTGTCAATTGATGAGCTGTTAGCTACCAAGTAGGTGCTCAGTCGCATGTCTAGAGAATGAATGAGAGTCGGAGTGATCGGAGAGTCTGCCAGTCTGTCAATGACGCAACGACCCGGCTAAGCCGAATGTGGCCGCCAAGCCTGATCTCTCCTCGCGATTCTCTCGACCGAGAGAGCTCTCTTTTCTTCTTTTTCTTGTGCTTCTCTTTTTTTTTCCTTCTGCACCGACCGAGATCATTCTTGAACTCTGAATGATTCGGCATTGATCACAAATACGCACAATATCAACATGAGGCGATCCGTCCTACGAGCCAACCCGGCGGCGCAATGCCTCCGTCGGCCGTCCGTTCGGACTGAGCATGCATTGTCATCACCTTTGTATCGTCGTCATTTGACTTCTACACGACAATTGCAAGAAGAACCGAGACCGTCATTCAAGGGTCAATTGTATGAGAGCACGCAGCAGCGTTTGAAAAGAGAGCGCGCGGAGCAAGAACGATTCTTGCAGTATCAGACTCAATCTCCCGGTTCCAGATATGCGGCGTTAATGTTTGGTGTGTATGCTTTCTACTCATTGAAACATTCAAAATACTGATAGGAATAGTGCTGGTATTCTTCACAACTGGCGGATACTACCTTGGATCCCTCAAACCTGCTGCCCCCTCAACATCGTCCACGATCCCGCTCTCCGAAACGCGACCCGTTAAACACAACACCACCACAGCAAATCTACAAGCTGCGTGGGCCGACTTTGTCAACATTGTCGGCAAAGAGAATGTATCCACCGAAGAATTTGATCGCATGTCTCATTCGGGCTCCGAGTTCTCTACTTATTCACCAAAGGACAACGAGAAGCCGTTCATTGTTGTCTATCCGTCCACAACAGAGGAAGTATCGCGGATTATGAAAATATGTCATGAAAGAGTGATCCCCGTGACAGCATACTCAGGCGGTACAAGCCTGGAAGGACATTACGCCCCAACTCGAGGTGGAGTGTGCATTGACTTTGAACGCATGAATAAAATCCTGGCTTTCCACAAAGAAGATCTTGATGTTGTCGTGCAGCCTGCCGTGGGCTGGGAAGACTTGAACGAGGAAATTGCCAAAGAGGGGCTTTTCTTCCCTCCGGACCCCGGTCCAGGAGCTATGATTGGAGGTATGGTTGGAACTGGCTGTTCCGGCACGAATGCGTACCGATACGGAACCATGAGAGAATGGGTTGCATCCCTCACAGTAGTCCTCGCGGACGGAACGGTGATTAAAACACGACAGCGACCCAAGAAATCCAGTGCTGGATATGACTTGACCAAACTCTTTATTGGAAGCGAAGGTACCCTCGGTCTCGTGACAGAAGCAACATTGAAGTTGACCGTGAAGCCCAAGAGTGAAAGTGTGGCTGTGGCCAGTTTCCCATCCGTTCAGCACGCTGCCGATTGCGCCCGAAGAGTGGTCGAGGAAGGTATCCAGGTCGCCGGTCTCGAGATCTTGGATGATGTGCAGATGAAATGCATCAATGCCAGCAAATCTACCAGACGTGAATGGACCGAGGCACCAACCTTATTCTTCAAGTTCACCGGTACTCCGTCGGGAGTAAAGGAGCAGATCAATATAGTCCAAAAGCTATCTAAGAGCACTGGAAGTAAGACGTTCGAATTTGCTCGCGACGATACAGAAATGAAAGAGCTTTGGAGCGCCCGCAAAGCTGCTCTTTGGAGTGTGGTAGCCATGAAACGCGATCCAGGTGACCACGTCTGGACCACAGATGTTGCGGTACCAATCAGCAGATTGCCAGATATCATGGACAAGACAAAGAAAGATTTGACGGAGAGTGGTCTACTGGCTGGTATTTGCGGTCATGTCGGAGATGGCAACTTCCATGGTAAACACTTATCCTCCCTCAGTCACTCAAGATAGTTTGTACGGTCGCTAATATCGGTATCGAAAAGCCATTATTCTATTCAACGACAAGCAGAAAGACCTTGCCGAGGAAGTCGTGCATCGCATGGTCGTAAACGCTGTAGAGATGGAAGGCACCGTTACCGGCGAACACGGAGTCGGACTCATCAAGAGAGATTATCTACCTCATGAGCTTGGCGAGACTGCGGTAGATGCCATGCGCAAGGTTAGTCAACGTCTCATCCCCTTCCCACTTTCGTCCAGAGTACTTAACATGTCTATCAGTTGAAATTTGCTCTTGATCCGTTATGTCTGCTCAACTGCGATAAGATTGTTAGGGTTGAGCCGGCGGCTGCAGGGGAGATTAAGGATTGGTAAATTTACATAAATAGAAAAAATTCATACAAATGACTGTGTCATATCATTGGTCTCAATCTTTACAGTCTGCAGTGACTGGTTGTATCCATTGGCATATCTCAAGCATATAGAAGCAATGAAAATTGAATTGCAAGACACTAATCATGGAAAGATTGAAAGAGAATGCAATTGCTCGACTCACGGGACTATGTACATCAAATCCCCGGAATGCATGCTAAAACGCTATCATCGCTTATATACAAACAATTCTCAGGTGTAGTGTCAATTGTATCAACCAACTTGTACAGTTGGTACTCGAGGCGCGAAGGCAAGGTCAGATCGTTTGAAATGTTACCTAAAAGTCGGTACAGGCATGGAGACCTTCCTCTTTGCTTTATAGTAGCGTGTTTTCCCCCATGTAAGGAATTTGTTCCAGTTATGCTTTGTTGCTGCTGGAAGCTTTGGTGGGCCCAAGGCGGACGACGGTGTAATTGGTTTGCCTGGAAGTGGGGGAACAGAAGTCACTTGGTCTGGAGCCATGTCTTCCTCAAGGTCTATGTATTTTACCATATGACTGACTGATCGCTGATGTCGACGCTCATCACGCTGTTGCGTCTTTTTCTTTTGTTGCTCCTCGAGTTTTCGGGCTTTCGAAGCTTCTTTCTCCGCAAAGGCGATCCGGGCAGCACGCACAGCGGCTGCGTGGGATGTCAACTCGGTCGACGATAGGAATTCGGACTCCTTCCATGAGGAAGCCCTGCTAAGCGCTGTGTCGGTTTGCGCTCTTTGAAGTATTATTGGAGTAGAACGTCTAAGCTCTAATGATGTTGTTTTTGGTGTATCTGCTTCGTCGAAAGAATTGCTGTCGTTGTCCTCGTGCTCATCGTCTGGGATGGAGAGGGTCGGGCTGGTAAAACCCGTCATACTCCGGTTGATAGTCGAGAAGTACCCTCCATCCACCGAGTGACGTTGAGGTATACCAAGCGGACTGCTTGGTGTGGGTAACTGGCGTCGGGGATGCACATAAGTTTGACCTAGCCTTATACTCGGCGAAGGTGAGATTTCACTGATCGATCTGTGAAGATTTGAGACACTGTGTCGATTCTGTTGAAATCTCGTGTCTCTTTCCAAATTTGTGTATATTCCAAGCCCCTCAAGCTCAATTGACGATCGCGACAAATCGATGGACGTCGAGGATCGTTCATCGCGAGAAGGCTTCCGTATATGCGCTGATTTGACGCTGGACTTTCCCGAATGTTGATGACCCCGTCGTTTCGGCAGAACGAGGAGAGGCACCTCTACCGGTGTCGCGGGCTCTGAGCTTGGCGTGTCGAGCGCAACTTGGGAACTCAGGCTGGAAGAATACCTGTAGGAGTCAGGAGACGACTTTCCAGAATGGTGATCCCGCCATGACTTGTGAGCTGTGTTTGCGAACATTACAAGCTGATAGATTATTCCCTCTAATATGTCAATACTAAGGTCGCCGGCTTCCCAGAATGCTGCATCATCACCGTCTCCAAGTGTGCATGCCTGGTCTAAGTCGTAGAGATAATCATCGTATGTTGGTAGAAACTGGTGGGAACAGGAAAGGGTTGCCGTCGAACTCCGTCCCTCCCTATCGATAGACCCGGTCGAAGCGCGCAACCAACGCCACTAGTCGGAAAGGGGTTAATCAGGAGTTCGCGCTGTTTTCCACATGCGTGCTGTCAGTTCTTACAGGCTGGGGCTTACCCCTAATTATAGAGACAAATTATATGTCTTAGGAGGAAAATACTGTTGACCTTTGACCCTGTTGAGCTTGAAACATAGATGCGATGAGGGATGCGACGAGGCGAGTGCGTGTAAAGAAACAAACAAGCCGATCTAGGCAGGATTAGCGGCACGTGACGCCCTCCCCTGGCAACTGGCGCCAAGACTGCGTCTTTGGTCTGCCCTGAACTTCTCCGCATCCTCTACGGAGTGCTGTTTTCACCTGTCTAGCTTTACGACAGCTATCATATTATACATCCCTTAATGCCTCTTGAACTGTTGGGTAGTGTATGAGACATGTCATGCAAAGTGTTCTTGAATGCTGCCGTATTGTTTTTGTTCTCTCATAACGGCTGCTTTGGCCGCCAATTCTATTCAAGATGGTGTACGAATGGGAAGGGAAACGAGATATATGTTATCAAATGTATATCGTCGATAAGAAGGGCTTGGACGAGATTATGGAATACATGAGAAACACATACCAATTCGCTCCTAGGTAAGAGCTGACCCTCCAAGCGTATCATATTCTAGCTTCTCTCAGTTCAATGCTAATCTGCTACCAATTGTTCATACAGTAAACGTGCCTTCCAAACACAGTTCAAACGCTGGGGCTTTCCCTCGAAACAAAACCCCGCTCACAAAAACACGCAACTCGTCGCTCGCATCAAACAACTATGGGAACGAAATGTCTGCCAGCGGGATATGCTGAAAATACTGAATGACGAGGGCTATGACATCAAAGAAAGAGAGCTCATGCGTGTTCGCGCAAAAAACCGATGGCTTCTACGAGTTCCAAACGGCATGAAATCGCAGACAACAATAATCCAATCGCCAACCGAAACGTCCGTGGAAGAAGGCGTGCTTTCGTTACAGCATGAAATGTACAACGGTCATAACGGCTTCCCTGGTAGTGACAACCAACCGTTAACTGAGCAAACGCCTGTTTTGACATCATACTCGCCAAACTTGTCGCCGGAAGTGGTAGCCAAAAGGAACGAACGTCTCGAACGATTGAAAGCAGAGAGCGCTGAGCGCTATGCGACTAAAAAGCGACGTCGTCGAACTCGGGGCTGGGCAGGATTGCCAGCCGATCCACCAGGACCACCGCGTTTTCCTTCGGAGACCACCCTCGACGAGAGCAAACAGTACCTCAATTTAGATTCTGCGATGTATCGTCAAATACGCGATGAGTTTCAGAGAATATGTCAGGAAGCAGGCTTCCTAAAGAAAACCATTGCAGGTCCTGAGCGATGGCAGGAAGCAAAGAATAGGCTGATCCGCGAATCGCCGCACTTAAGAAGCGTCTTTTACGTAGATCCAAGCATGCCGGACGACACCCAGCTAGAAGCGAAGAATCTCGCACTAGATGTTGTTTGTACCGATGTTACCAAACGCATGAGGACGTTGGAAACTCGAATGACAATTGCAGAAGCGAAAAACGCACTAGGAATTAATCCGGAAGAGAGTCGACAGATCCGACACGCGTTTTATAGTACTTTAAAAGCCGACCATTTTACAAGCAAGCTAGAAGCAGGAGACGAACATTGGAACGAACTCAAGCAGCGATGGATTCAAGGGTCAGAACTACTGCAACAGATTTTAGCGCCAGGTCTGTCTGATCCTAATCACAACACCAAGGTCAAAGCCATTGAAGTGCTGTGTCGCGATGTCATGAAACGCCTTCGAGATGACCAGGCCAAACAAGATCCATTAAAGAAACGAGCTTCTAGCGCAAAGCAAATGAAAGCGCGAAACCAGAGCAGTATAGAAAACGCTACCTCCAATGCATACAATCATGGAATCAGCAATCTAGCCTCCGAAGCTCTTGCGAGTGCATCAATGGCGTCAAATGACCTTGGTGAAATGCAAATAGACCCATCCTTACTCCAAGCGGCAAACGACACATCACTTGTTCGAGCGCTCCAACAGGACAGCGATCCAGCCTTCAACTATGTCGACACCCTACTCCAGAACCCATCGATACCAGTTTATTTCCGAATCAGTCCGCAAAGCCAAAATCACACGGCATCTAGAACGTGGATCGGAAAGTTGAATTCATCGTCCCTAGCGGAGCTTCATAATCTAGTCCAAACAAAGTACCCCGATTCCGTTGTGACGAGGGTCGAGGGCGTCGAGAAGGATGAAAGAGGAGGCGATGCCCTGCTTTTGATCGAAGAGGATGACGAGTTGGATGCATATCTAAGCCACATGCACGGCAAAAAGGCATCTTTCTTGATTTGTTTGAGTCCAAAGGTATGATGAGAACATATGATCAGATAATAAAGAACCATTCCATATATTACATTTTGAGTTTCGTTAAATTCGTAACAGCGCGGGTCTGACTAGGCCTGTGTCTTCGCTTTCTCTCGCTCCGATGAGTTGTACCTGTTGATCTGCCTCAGCAAATGTCTCTGTTACCTACCGTGTAGAGTGTACATACCGCAAAAGTTTCTCGATCAAGTCGACGTGTGTCATGACCATTCTCCGGCAGCAGTAACGTTTGCAACCCAATTGATCCATAGCATCACTATAGAACGAGTCAGAATATCTCGCGACAACATACGCGACTAGACTTACCCATCAGGAACACCGTCGTCGAGGAGTTGCAAGTATCGCTCCCATAGATCGCCGACGACCTAGACCTTGTCAGAAACGATTTTCACTGGATCTGAAGAGACAGAAACCGTACCTTGCCGCAAGAAAAACAACGGACGGGAATAATCATTTTGTATATGGGGTCTGGTAGAAACAGGTAGCGGTCAAGGAAATGAGAGAGTATGACTTGATCTTGACTCTTGATGTACAAAGGTGAAGAAAATGAAGCAGGCGGTTATCTTCTGCTTTCTCCGATAGAATTTCGACCACGCTAAGGGAGCCACGCGGCCGCTCATTGGTCATAATTCCGCCAAGACGCTAGGCCAGATGCTTCATATCTCCACTCTTATTTTTTATCAAAAAAAGATTGATTGCTCAGACTCGGCTTCTGACTGTCTGCTGGTTTTACTGACAGGGTTGAACTCGCAATTCTTGCGCTCAGTTAATCTCCAGCAAAGATGTTGCCGTCAGGAAGAACAGTCAAGCGACAACGGCCTACAGATGCTAGCCAAGATGCAAAAGTTAGTCGATCCAAACGTCTCAAGACTACTTCTGAAGAAGTACTACACAAAGGCAATGCTGCTGTCGCATCGTCGGATAAGAAGAAGAAATCTTCGGATTGGTCTCTTGAGCTTATGTTTCGGGGAAATATCTTCAACATTGATCCAGTTTTCTCAGTAGACGAGAAGTATGTTCAGTCTTTGGTCTCGTGAGACGCTCCATAACTAATTATATGACTATCTAGGTATCTCTTCTTCAGTCGCGGTGATGCCGTTCAGGTATACTCGATGGCGACGCAACGACCCGTCAAGACTCTTACAATGAAGGACTCTTCACATGTCACAGGACTGCACCTCGTTCCATCGGACCCTCAGCATCTATACATTTCCACACTTTCCGGCAGACTTATACAATGGGATTGGGACACAGGTCGAGAAACCATCAACCGCGCAAATTTTGCTAAAGTATCGCTATTCGGAATCGTTCCCCTCAAAGTTCAAGACGAGCAAAAAGAGCGCTTGGCGTATTTTGCAGTCAAGTCGAAAGGATCCCGTCACCACATTGTTGTGAACACGGAGTGGGCGCAACGAAAAGATTCTGCCGATAATGTGGTGCTAGATACTGCCAATACTATCAATCATTTCAAGGTTGTTCAAGGCGGCCAATTTATTGTTGCCTGTGCTCGCCAGCAACTTATCATTGGAACCTTGAGCCCGAAGTCGAAGGAAAAGGGACATTATAACGACTATGAATGGAGAGAGTACAGAATCCCCGTTAAGCAGATTACCTGCTTGGATGTCCGAGAAACACAGACTGGTGTTTCCGGGGAGAAATCAACTGCGTCGATTGACATAGCTGTTGGAGATGCGTCTGGGGTCATTCTGGTTTACAATGATGTATTGGGCTCTATTAGCCGCGAGGGGGCATCTGGTCTACCTCTGCTTCAACGATTGCATTGGCACCGTGAAGCTGTCGCTTCTCTTCGGTGGTCACAAGATGGTATGTTACACTCTTCGTTTTGTGTGAGAGCGGCGAAAAAAGACTAACATAAATCAGGCAACTACATAATTTCGGGAGGAAAGGAGTCGGTTATAGTCTTTTGGCAACTTGATTCTGGTCGCCGGAATTTCCTGCCCCATTTATCGTCTCCGATTCGCAGTATCACAATCTCCTCGGTTGGAGCTTTGTATGCCGTTCAATTGGCGGACAGGTCCATTACAGTAATCTCAGCAACGGAGCTGAATTCAGTGGCTACTATAGACGGGTTACATTTACCATCAACATTTGATGCAATTGTTGATACCAAGGACAGGGGCGTTGCGCGCAGTGAAAGGTTGCCTGCTATACTTCATCCTCTCCAACCCGAGCGATTACTTCTAGCGAGCCCCGGTGGTGACTCTGTGAATCTTACGTTCCTTCAAACTTTCAATATCCAAACCGGGTTAAATATCTCCCGGCAAGCTCTTGCGCGAACGAATGTGACGATTTTGAACAGAGGTCCAGAAGGAACACCTATCCAACCACCCAATGTAGAATTCATGGACCTGAGTGTGAACGGCCAGTGGCTCGCAACTGTAGATTCTTGGAGTCCGCCCCGGCAAGATGTTGAGGCATCTGTAGGCCCTCTTCTCCCCGAGGACCCGCAACTGCAGAGGCGTACTGAGATATTCCTGAAGTTCTGGCATTGGAGTGAGACACAGGGTATCTGGGAACTAGCAACACGGGTTGAGTCTCCTCATTTGGCTCCATCCGGCGAAGCACTCCAAATTCTTTCGCTCAAAGCTCGCTCAGATCGGCCTGAATTCGTCACACTTGGCACCGACCTACTCGTCAAAGTTTGGCAGCCTACTGCCCGTTACACCATTTCTACTAAATCGCAACCTCGTTCAAATTCAATGGAGCATACTTGGAAGAATCTTACCTCGATGGACTTGTCATATGTTGGTTGTGATGCCTCCGCAGGAGCCATGGTCTTTTCCGAGGATGGATCTATCCTTGCTGTGGGAATAAAGAATACGGTTCATTTGATTGATACTCGACAATGGACTGTATATTGCAGTCGTCAGGTTTTCCCCATTGATAGCGTTCGAAGCGTCGAGTTCCAGGGTCGGTTCTTGGTGGTCTTGTCTGAGCAGTCTCTTGCCGTGTGGAACGTAGTCGACGATGTTGTGCAAACTCCTGCAAAGTCAGCCTTGACAAGCTCTGGCTCATCCAAGCACATTGCTCTGGCTGCGGATTCGTCTTCAGACACATTCGCCGTTGTGACAAGGGCCAAGGGAGCAAATCTGCCTGGCCAATCCAGCCGCAAATCAACTTACAACATAGCCGTGTACAAGACATCAACCATGACTCTGTTATCAGAGTCTGAGTTGGAGAAACCCCCAATTAAGTTCCTCGCCGACGCGAATAATGGAGGCTATATCGCTATTGATGCTGCAGCAAATCTCTGGCGATTCAGTCATCCCAGCCGAAATACACAAGCCCTAACTGTGTCCACAGAGGCATCTGTACAACATGCAGCTGCGGGCGCTGGTCTTGATAGCATCTTTGGTCGTGCCGGTCAGAAAACTTTAGAGCAGACACGTCAACAACAGCCAATAACGCCAACCCTCAAATCAGAGAATCTTGGGGGCATATTTGACCGTGCACCGCCTTTTGCATTGCCGCCTGCAACAGCGCTATTCAAGGACGTTATCAATGCTCTTGTATCCAGTTCCTGAAGAGTTTCTCGAGTCATGAAGAAAAGTTTGTTGGTCCAGCATTTACACGGGCGTTTAGTCTTATTCTTTCTTTGTCAGATACGCAAGAGTATATAGCAATGTCAAGGTTCCACGCCCAGAATTTAGGGCAAGCATTTACAGTTTATTGGATTCGATCGTTCCGTACTATTGGGACAATGGTGATCTTTCTAATGGCTTCTTGATACTGAGCATCATCTCAAGAGCTATCGAGTCCTTATGCTCCTTATGCAACTAACTTATCCAATAGGAAAGGAAATGGCACGACTTTAGTGGCGCTTAACGTGCATGAGCGTTGCAGCAAACGCCAATCAGGGGGGATGGTTAGCCACCACTAAGTGGCACTAACAGAGGCTAGGGACGGCTAACTGGCCCTAAGCCAGTCTAACCCAGCGCCCTGGGAACCCCCAGCCAATAGGCGTGGACCTCGCTGCAATAGTGCTGAGGCCGTCACGCAGCAGGCGCCTGAGGCCACTCACTGCTCCTTCCTGCGCCGCCTTCCGTCCCTCCTCCTCTCTGATCTTGTATCACCACCAAACATATTCTATGTTTTTGTTTTGTTTCTTCTCTAACCTCCGTCTACTCTGAGTGCGGAAGAAAACGCGTGCATCTGCGCCGTCAGCTTCAGCTCTGCCAGAAGGATTGGTCCAGAATGTCTGTTTGACTGTTCTGTCCAGAGTCTACTCGTGACCTGTATTCCAGAGTCCAACCAGGAAAGGCAGATAGCTCTTCCCCACTCATTCCGTACCTTCATCCATCCATACTTCTTCGATCTGATATTCTACTATGCGCATATTCGAACAATGTCATATGTGCCTCACGCGAGTTTAATAGCAGGAAAGTCATGAGCTAGCTCGCGGTGATTATATATATATCTATATCTATCTATTGATTCCTTCCGTCTGGCCATTGCGCAACCAAAGGACTTTGTGCAACCATTGATCAATTGTTTGGGCGGAATCCGATTTCCTTACTTCGGTTATTTCTCTTATTATTCTAATCGCAAGTGAAGGTGTTATGGTGAGTGATCACTCTTCCCCAAAGCATATAAGTCCTCAAAGATTGATGGTTCTCCTGCTAGCCATCACTCGTGCAATGATTTCCTTAAAATCCCCATTGATCCCCGTGTCGTTGAGTAAGCTGGGACCCTCACGGACGAATCGCCGGAACTCCAGTCAATCAGGCTCCACGGTATCTGAACGATCAATGTACATCGTTATCTAGATCTCTACACGAGTCTTTACTGACCACTCCAACCAGGTTAAGCATAGCTTCCGGTAACCAAGCGTCTTCTGTTGTGACCATGGACAAAGATGTCCCTATCGATAATGAAGTCGCGTCCGACGACGATCATGGATCCAACATTATAGATGTTGATGAGTCTACTGTGGAAGAACCAAAGCCGAAGTCGACATCCTCAGGCTCCACAGCGGGGAAGCGAGTCTTGACTTCTACGCAACCTGAACTTACGGTATGCGATAATGTGGTTTCGCGCGTTAGGAAATACTAACCTTGCGCTCGGTGCAGATCAAAACTCCAAATGCACAATTCTTTGGTGCGATGCCCCGGTCTGACGATGATGCGCCGCAATCTGTCATTCATGCGCCACCAGGATTTAGCGACTTTGTAGGGGTGAGTAACTCAGCATGAATTTCAGAAAACTTCTAATGTTTGCGCAGAAAACGGGCTCAAATCATCGTCAGAACGATGGACAGTCAACTTCTGTCACCGGCGATGCGAATATAAAAGAAACGATTGTGAACAATGACCGAGAGACGGACAAGGTCAGTAAATTTTTTCCAATCGTATAGAACTGTAACTTATGTCTACTTAGAAATCCGTCAATAGCCCAGCATCCCCACCTCCAATAACCACAGCTATACCTCCAGTGAAAGACTGGTCGGACAGAGCAACACCTCGTGCGCAGACTCGACAGGAGATTGAAGATTTCGACCGGCGCCATTCTAGCAGTCTTGAGGGTAAAATGCATCATACCCTAAACCTAAAGACGTTGGACTGACTTGGATAGATATCCCCGAGGCCAATGATGCTGATCCACCAGTAGCATCGGGGGCATCCAACTCGCCAGTAGCAATGATCACGGCTAATGCAGATCCGACACCTAGAAAGAGATATTCATTTCCCAACACGACCGTTCACACCCCGAAAGATGAGACTGCCGCTCTGTGGACGGCACTGGACGAGTGCTGGACTTTTTGCAACACACTTGCAAACCTGAGTTCCAATCATCGTGAACGACTATTCAATTCAACCAGCAAAGGGGACATGCAAGAACTAGCATGGAAATCATGCTGGAAACTATGTCGAAGATTATACGAAGGTCGAGCAGATGACTATGCATCTCAAGTCGACCCTACACTGGACTTGTGCCGGGATTTCTGTCAGGCCTTATTTGAAGTCCGCGCCAGAGAGAACGAAGACGCTGACTCTGTATTGCGAGTCAGCTTCGAGCTCAACAATCATCTTTATAATGCCAGCGATCATAATTTGCCGCCGATGTTTCGAGAGCGCACGCTTGACTTTTATATCACGCTGTGTCATCGCCTCATGAAACAGCGGATGCATCTGGAGGAAGAGACGGATTCGTTACTACATGCTTGTTGGTCGCTAGCTGAGATGCTTTTTAGCATCCGTCAAAGCAAACGGCAGGGCAAGAGCCCTGATGAAGAATTATTAGGATCTGCAATTCAAGCTTGCTGGGAGCTCTGCGATCTCTTCCGTGAGGGATGGACGCAAATCCGACCAGACCGAGGAACACCTAGACCTAGCCAAATTAGCTTTACCGAGGCCTTGCAGAAGGCCAAGGAATCACCCGTGATGATCGTGGATGAGGATACGGCTTCACAGCTGAATCCCGAGACGCCGACAACGATCTTTGAGGACACGGCTACGATTTCACCGGACGATGCACCGATCCCTAACATCCTTGTGCTTGGACATGCACAGGCGGCTCAAGCCAGTCAAAATAAATGGTCTTCCGGGTCGTCGACGTTGTCGGGACGATCGCGTACATCTGAACATACATCTTCAACCAACACTGTGGTGACATCGGCCGAAGATCCGAACATTATCCGGCTGAAGCTTTTAATAACCAAGGCAGCCATGGACACGGGATATCAACGAGGCGGTAATCAGACACTGTCTTCATTTAGCAAATCCCTCTCGTCGGATTCGTTTGGAACATTGCCATGGCAAGTCTCGCTGCTTGAACAGTATAAGAAACTAGTCACCACCGATCCGGCATTTAGGGTAGTTGGAGCTCCCGGCATGGCAGGAGCCGTGGATGTGGCAAGAGCGGTGCAATCGATGGTGCAGAACGGGCAATATACATGGCTACGAGATTTGTACAGACTTGTATTTGGATTCCACGTGGAAGAGGCCGTTGGACGACGTAATGTGACTATACAGGCATGATGATATACGTGTCGATATTTCCTTGATTAGATTCGTGGCGAGAACAAGTCTTTGTTTTCTTTGTCTTGATACCTTTCCTTGTATATAGGTGATGAATCTATCCGATTATCAAAACTTTGCCGAGATGTTTTTAGTATCCCGACAAGCGTTATCCATTACGTACTAACATATTTTGAGTTGTGAGACATTTTGAAAATCTGCCATGATGGTCGGTTTTCTTAGTCAAGTGAGATTAGATGTGGTCCTCATTCTGGACTTGACCAGTCACAGCTAAACGCGGTGCTACTATTAGAAAGCGAGTGAATCCTGATTGAGTCGTTGATTGAGTCTTTGATTGAGTCTTTGATTTTTTTTTCTCCGGTGTCCCACTCGTATACATATTTACGAGGGTTACTGAACTTACTGCTAAGTAGAGACCCGCATTGACCAACGTGATACGAGATTTAATGTTGGTATTGATTTTATTGGTTACAGCATGTACTTCCCCAAGGGAGTAGGTTAGCTACGAGAACAGTAAGAGTCTATTGAGATGGCAAAGAACTGCTGCTGATGACGCAGTTCTCAAGCTCTATACGTATGACTTTCTTTGTCGAGTCAGAACACATCTTACAATGGATATTATGCGCTGGTACGAGCTTCCGACGGAGTGATCATCACCTTGCCATGACACCGCACGGATACAGCTGAGCACGATAGTCTCACGGCAGGCTGACAAGCATGTGAGATGATCCTACAGACTCCGCAGTCAACGGTTTCTGACTGGTTCTGTAGTCGAAAGATGTGGAGACTTGATAACGAAACTAACGGGCCAATCTTGCATAATGTGGAAGATTTAAGGCAGGTAAGACGAGAGTGAAAGATGCCGATCTATCTGGAGGTACGTACTCCGAGTCTGAAGCTGGGGAACTGTTGTGATGGCGACGGCAACAGCAATTGTATACGAGACAGAGAAAGGCTGACAGAGAAGAACAGAGACTGGGGAGCGGGGAAGAGGGGCTGACTGGATAAATGTTGGATGTTTGCGCTGTTTGCAGAAACCATATTATGCAGAGTCGGACCAACCCGACAATGCCCGAGTCATACCGATATTTTCGGCAAAGATTCGCTTGTTGTCTATAGGACCTCCGAAGATACAAGTAAGGTACGTACATACAGGTACAAAATAGTACAAGATGAAAAGAGCGATAAAAGTGGAGAGATGCTTCCCCATATTTAATTTCCTTGTATACGTTCTCCGCCAATCACAGCGTCCGGAATCGCTTGGCGGGTGAGTGAATCAAGAATGACGTACTCGCAGAAAAGCTAATTGCGAGCCGAAGAACGGAAAAGTTTTCTTGTTGCTGTTTGGTAGCTTTCTGAGTCCGGCAAGCCGAGCGAGTTGAAGCCGATTGTAAGGATGTTGTTGGGGCGTGTCTATCTCGATGGATCTCTCTCCGCATGGGGATTTCGCATGTCCGATTTTCACGTGATGTGGCGCCCCCGCTGGCTTATTCTTCCCCCCCCCCCCTCAAGTCCGTGAGTTGTGAGGTGGTTCTCCATGTCGAGGGAAATGCTGAAGAGACTCGGCGATGAATCCGGTAAGTGAGGCCGGAGAAAAATCTTAGTTGTGTGGGGATATATGCGGGTGCCGCTCTTCCTACCGCCAATGGCAGCAGACACGACACCCGGCTTGCCCATAAACGGCAGTCCTCTCCACTCAATCCAAGGTTAAGGCGTGTCCATCGCGGAGATCAGTGTGCGTCGATTGGATGGATGGATCCACCAGGGTGCCTCTTCCGTCATGTTTCTGCCAGTCAGAGCGCTCGATTCGTCAGGGTCCACTGGCACAGGCACATGTTACATTGCTCCATCCATCCTTCCCCGTACAAACTGCAAGGAAATTAAAAAAAAAGAGCGCGATTTTCCCAGCCAGTCTGCCTCTCCCTCCATGTGCTTCTTGGCGGTGGATTCTTGTTCCGGACAGGGAAAGAGCTGTGGGAGGTTGTGGGGATGCGGATGGAAATGGGGGAATGCACGGTGTATTTAAAAGATCGTCTCCTCCCTCCGCATTTTGTTTCTCCCCCTTCTGTTTTCTTCCTTGTATACTTTCATCCTTCCTCTTCCCAGGGCTGGTTCTCGGAGGAATCGAACAAGAAAGGGGTACTCTAGATATACACACTGCAACAGTGTATGTATACTCGAGAATAAGACAAACTGGCACATCTTCTCTCGTCATGGCTGTCCCTCAGTTCGCCGGCATGTCCGGCCGGAAGCTGTCGTGGTCCATCTCGACCATTGCCACTTTAGGCTTTCTCCTGTTCGGTTATGATCGTAAGTCCCTCCCACCCCAAAATCCATGACTCGCATATCGATGCCATGCTAACATCGTCTTGCAGAGGGTGTCATGAGCGGTATCATCAGCGCAAAGCCTTTCAACACCGTCTTCAAAGCAACAGAGGACGACTCTACCATGCAAGGTACCGTGACTGCCATCTATGAAATCGGTATGTTACGTTGCTCGCCCAAAATAGACTACATCTGACATGACTCTCAGGCTGTCTCTTCGGTGCCATGTTCATCCTCTGGTTTGGCGATTGGCTGGGCCGTCGCAAATCAGTCATGTTGGGCGCAGCCATCATGATTCTGGGCGTCGTTATTCAGGTCACCGCATACACTGGCCACGTCCCTCTGGCCCAGTTCATTGTTGGACGTGTCGTCACAGGTGTCGGTAACGGAATCAACACCTCCACTATCCCCACCTACCAGGCCGAGTGCTCACGTACCACTAACCGTGGTCTATTGATCTGTATCGAGGGCGGTGTGATCGCATTTGGAACATTGATCGCTTATTGGATTGATTTCGGCGCCTCTTACGGGCCGGATGATTTGACATGGCGCTTCCCCATTGCTTTCCAAATCGTCTTTGGTCTTGGAATTATTGCTGGAATGTTCTTCCTCCCTGAATCCCCTCGTTGGCTCTTCATGAGAGAGCGTTACCAAGAGGGTGAGGCGGTTATTGCAGCTTTGTTGAATGAAGAGACCAACTCCCACCACGTCCAGTTGCAAAAGACCTTGGTCTTGGATTCAATCCGCGCGTCTGGTCAAATGGGTAAATCGACTCCTCTCTCAGCTGTCTTCACTGGTGGCAAGACCCAGCATTTCCGTCGTATGATGCTTGGTGCCTCCTCGCAGTTCATGCAGCAGATTGGCGGTTGCAATGCTGTCATCTATTACTTCCCTATTCTCTTCGAGAACTCCATTGGGCAAACACATACCATGTCTATGCTGCTTGGTGGCGTCAACATGATTGTCTACTCTATCTTTGCCACCATGTCCTGGTTCCTGATTGAGCGTGTCGGACGACGTAAGCTCTTCCTCTGGGGTACTATCGGCCAGTGTGGTTCTATGATCCTCACTTTTGCTTGCTTGATTCCCGGTACTCCCGGCCCTGCCAAGGGTGCTGCCGTCGGTTTGTTCACGTACATTGCCAGCTTCGGTGCCACATGGCTTCCTCTCCCCTGGTTGTACCCAGCTGAGATCTCCCCTATCAAAACCCGCGCCAAAGCCAATGCTCTTTCTACTTGCACCAACTGGCTGTTCAACTTCTTGATTGTCATGGTTACTCCCGTTATGATCTCAAACATTAAATGGGGCACCTACCTCTTCTTCGCTATCGTCAACGCCTGCTTTTTGCCGGTTATTTATTTCTGGTACCCCGAGACAGCACGTCGTTCCCTCGAAGAGATTGACATTATTTTCGCCAAAGGTTACACCGAGAATATCAGCTATGTCCGTGCTGCCCGCGAACTTCCATACCTTTCCGACGAGGATGTGGAGCGTATGGCCATCCAATACGGTTTCGGTCCTGCTGAAGTTCCCTCGGATTCCGGAGAGAAGGCTTCAGCGCACAGCGAGGAGTTTGCCGAAACTACTGGTACCCCTAAGCAGGGCGAAGAACATGTTTCAAAAATGGTATAAAAACAAGTACTACTTGCATGTGCCGTGGGGTATTTCCTTGGGTCATATCATTCTCTGGTATATACATATACATGTGAAATGATTGATTGTTTGGATAGATGCACATAAAGGATAGATAAGAGTTTTCTTTTGTCTAGCGCTTGTGATTAAGCTTCGTTTTTGTCAAATCTCTTGATTCGTCTTGATGGTTTGCTTTTTGGTTACGGGTACTGGAGAGCACGCAATATTGTTGCCTCCTATGTTTTGAATGGTTTTTTTTTTTTTTTTCTTTTTAAGATACCACTAGAAGATGTTGGAAAATATTTTATGATCGTTGTCATATTTTCCCCCTTGTCACTTGTAAGATTGTATTGATAACAACCTTGGAACCCACGTGGGCGGAGCTGTACAGCGGGCCAACTTGATGGATGTATACAATATAGAAATGAAGTGATCTAGGAGATGTAGTCACTAGGCGTTACTAATAACTACTATTCTAAGAGGCTATAAACTTGCTCTATCGACGGCCGTGCCTCTTGGGAAGGAGGGAACAGATCTCTGCAACAACCCTAGCGGTGCCGTATCTGGAAATAGTAACTGGAGTTGGATAAGGTAAAGAGCTTCGCGTAGGACATACATGAAAGCTAGAGAAGTTACTAGAGTAAAACTGCTTATTCGTTTCTCCTCCCATGCTCAATATTCTCAGTCGACAGGAGCCTTTGTATGCAGAAGTAGCTAGATTCGAATACAATAGATTGGCAACGTCACATCTACCAACATGATATGAGATTTGAGCTTCTCACTCAAAATTACTTGCGAGCGTATCGTAAACAGATATGTTGGAAAACATCATTCAACATTATAAATGTTAACTCGACAGAATTTTACCATTATCGGAAATAATAGCAGTGCCATCAGCCGAAGCATCCTTCATAAAGTACAGGTAAGCCTCCGCGATATCCTCCGGCTTACCCAATCTTTTCGTCAAAGATGACTCTTTCGCCATTTCCAATACTTCCGCTGGACGCCCACGAACAAGTTCCGTCTCAAAAAAGCCGGGGTTCACAACGTTCACGCGAATAGGGGCAAGTTCGACGGCCAATCCACTAGAGAGACCCTGCAATGCGCCGGAAAGCATGGCCATAATGGGCCATGTGGGACGAGGACGTAGATGGGCGGTTCCTGAGGTAAATGTGAACGAGGTCGCCGATGATTTGTTCACGTAGTCGCTCGTGGCAACGACCTTGCCTATAAGGACTGGAGCAAGGACTCGTACGCCCATCAGACGGTTGATGACATGGATGTCGGTGCCTGTAATCCCTCCAGCAACATCCACTGTATCTCCAGCTGTGAAGACAATATGATCAATCTTATGTTCTCCGCCCTTCGAGGCATAATGAAGAGCTTCTCGAATTCTCGCTTCTAGTCCGTCAGAAGAGCCTAGATCACATAGCCGGGTGCTGATTTGACCCTCTTTCAAGTCTGGGTAAGATGAATGAAGACGCCTGACTGCATTCTCAAGCTTCTCAGGTTTTGATCCGGATATGGTCACTTGAGCTCCATGCTCAAGTAATGCTTCGGTGACAGCATATCCCATTCCGGAGGTTCCTCCGAAGACGAGGACACGTTTGTCTTGTAGTTTGTTAAGATATTTGAATCCTGACATTTTGCTTTCAATGGCGTTGCTGCAATGGAAAATGTAGAGGCTTTTGGGAGCTTCTTATAGACAGCGAGCCAGCTTACTATCCTCAGAACCTGTGTAGGACTTATTTCCTAATTCGGTAATTCTTGAGACGAACATGATTGAGACTGCAATTCATGATTTGAAATCAAAGGCAACGAGCGAGGCCCTTCCCATGTGAAGTTACACCAAGGGTGATTGACAAAATAGAGCTGTTGCGGTCAGCAACTTGATATGGTTGCCTTAAAACGACCACAACGATGCTAGACCAAAAAGGGAAGACCTTGCGACAGAGTTCGCGATTAATCATCCAGGTCCTTCCTACACATCAACAACGTTGATTCCGTTTCGCCGGAAAATATCTCACCAGGGCGTATAACGATCCGGGTCCAAAAGGAGAAGCATCACATGTACTGGTTAGTCAAATACGATGGTTTACAGCGGTCCTGCCCGGGGCTGTCAAAGGTGCAAAGACCGACACGTCAAGGCAAGATCCTATTCGAGTTACAATTAGTGGGTTTGACATTAATCTAAAAGTAGCAGTGTGATCTCAAACGTCCAATTTGCCAGCAATGTGCGAGGTTAAAATTCAGCTGCCCGGGGTATGGTCATGACCTTGATGTGATTCTGAGGAATCAGACGGTAGCCGTTGTCTCTCGGAATCGTCGTAAA
Organism: Talaromyces stipitatus ATCC 10500; assembly: GCF_000003125.1. Lineage (NCBI taxonomy): Eukaryota > Fungi > Ascomycota > Eurotiomycetes > Eurotiales > Trichocomaceae > Talaromyces > Talaromyces stipitatus. The sequence goes on along the minus strand of NW_002990121.1, from coordinate 1,561,960 downwards.
GATGAAAGAAAGCGGCAGTCCCGATCATCTGCTCAGGTGATGTCCAGTACTGTACACAAGAGCCTCGCACAAAGCGTGGAGCTCCGCGCCTTAACATTTTTATTCACATCAAGTACCATCTTATCTAAGAAAGACAGCAGATCAAGTCATGGACACCTTGATTTTCTACGACACCTCTATGACAAAACTGCATCAGATTCTGCCTTGGCCCGAGCTACGACTTGGTTTGCTGTGTTGGTCTTGGGCTTATGCGACAGCGGCAGCAAGCGCCTTTACTGCCCAGAAATGGATCGATTGATGAGTCGTGCGCTTCAAAGTATCTCGAATGCATTGAAAAACCCAAGTGACAGTATTACAAATGAGACACTGACTGCCGTCATCCTTCTCGCGCATGGAGATTACCTCCAATACAAGAGACCGCAAGCAATAACCCAGACCGACATCAAAATGAGGATGTTAGTCCATCAGGATGGTGCGGAAGCCCTGATCAAAAAGAGAAACCGGTCGAACTTTCAAGATGACACTTCCATTGCACTTTTTGATGCTGTTCGCCATAACGCCGTCGGTCTTGCGTTCGCTGGAACCAGACCAATGGATCAAAATTACGCGATGTGGACTCTTTTTAATGACGACAAGGTCCGTCAATTGTGCGACTCTTATACGTTTGCCACTGAACTTGATGCTTGTTGCCTGGTGATACTATCTTTGAAGAACGATATAGCGCGAGAAGATGTCAATACCTACACAAAGTTGCAAACGGATCTGTCGTCTCTTCTTGAACGTCTAATATGCTGGTCTCGCTCTCTTCCGAACGAATGGGTTCTTGGGTTGTCCACAGGCCAAAACCCAGAAATCAAGTCTTTGGACGTTTGCTATCTTTTCAATGACTGGTATCTTCTCCAACTTGCAGTCAGACATCTCCTGAAGGAGCTGAGATTGAAAACCATGGGACCAGTGTTCTATGCCTCTGACTTCTCCGACGAGTTGGACTTGATAGATAATATCATGGCTTCTGAATCGTTGTTCATCAGCACGGAGCAGAGTATCAGCTCTGATCCACACGTAGCCGATAAACTAGGCGAGGGCCGGAGACTCTTCTATCAGACGGTTGAACATTTGGAATTGATCATTTCGGATGCGTTGGAAAAGTTGGTTCTGCCACATACCATCTCTCTCTGTTACCGAAATGTATTGACTTGGGGGGAAAGGGAGCGCTAAATGGCGAACATCTCCCATCATAGTCAGCCTCACGGGGTATATCAAATCTCCTACTACTATATATTGAGCATCATTCTTTCTTTCTCTATCTCACGAAAATCAGCAAAGCAAGGCTTCGCCGACACCTAACGCTCTGATCGTGAGAATCCCTCTTCTTTCTCTATTCATCCTCGTCACTCCGAGAGCTTGCAAAGCAAGTGACCTAGTCATCAACGCTCAAGCACAGAGTCCCTTTTTCATCATTTTTATCATAAAATCTTTATCTCTTTCTATTTTCCTTATCGATGCGTGATTCTGGAAGCTGTTGCGATGGCAAGACCAGGTCATGGAGAGGCGACTGAGGAAGCGCCTAGGGCTACGGCCACGGAGAATGTTGAACCTGGTGAAGCTAGGAGACGTCTGACGATTGATTTCGAAGACCTCGGGATAGAGGAAAAACCTAGATGTACCCTGAGCAAAAGAGACTTCATGTTGTTCTGTGAGAGCTACAGTGGGGGTGCAGTAGTGTTGACACCCCCCTTCTTACCGCCCACGTTTATTGCCTGCAAAGCTTACACCAAGGGTGCCAACACTACTGGAAAGGCACTGTACTTCGATATATTATTTGACAGCCTGTATGAACACTGTAAAGAATTCGGTGAATGGATCGTATAGACTCAGAGGAATAATATCATTCAGTAATAGTGATTAATGATCAGCTGCTTGTTAGTATTGATAAGGAGTTGATTCGATGCATTGAATCTCTGTGTTCACTTATCTCTCGTTACATACAACTCAGGGGTTGAGACTATAATTAGCCTCGGAATCACTACCGTCCCTCACCGCCTGAGGAATAAATTTACCCCAAAACGCGAAAAATCGCGAATATTTCACACCGCGATATATCAACCAATATGGCTTCAATGGAGCTCGCACTTGCAGCATTACGTTCAGCGGATCCTGGAGAAAAGCCTAATATTAGTTTGGTTGCAAGAACATACGGCGTTAGCCAATCGGGCCTTTATAAACGTTTTCACGGCGTTACAGGCTCAAAAGAAGAGCAATACGACAAGCAACGAATACTCACCACCACGCAATCAAGAGCGCTTATAAAATGGATAAATCAACTCACCGAGCGAGGCCTGCCCCCTACAAATTCAATGTTAGCGAACTTTGCAAGAGAAATATCTGGTAAAGAGCCTGGGAAAAACTGGGCTTCACGCTGGCTCAAGGCTCATTCGGATAAGGTGATTTCTCGCTATTCAACGGGCCTTGATTCGGATAGAAAAAAGGCAGATTCGGCATATAAATATGCTTTATATTTTGAGCTTATTGGACGGAAAATACAGCAATATAACCTCGGCCCAGAGCAAATCTATAATATGGATGAGAAGGGCTTCATGCTTGGAGTAAGCACAAAACGGAAAAGAATCTTTACTCGGCGCAAATATGAGCAAGGGGGCTATAAGCAGCATCTTCAGGATGGAAATCGAGAATGGATTACAACAATTGGTTGTATCTGTGCCAATGGAACTGCTTTAGCGCCTAGTCTTATTTATATGGCAAAATCGGGCTTTATACAGGATTCTTGGCTTCAAGATTACGATCCCCAAACACAGAGATGCTTCTTTGCAGCCTCAGAGTCAGGGTGGACTAATAATGATATCGGATATCGCTGGTTGGTGGATGTTTTTGATAAAGAGACAAAATCTCAAGCAAGCCGGGGATGGCGCCTTCTTATCCTCGATGGGCATGGATCCCACGTTACAATGAAGTTTATTGAATACTGCGACTCGAATCGAATTCTATTAGCAATCTTTCCGGCTCATGCAACACATACTTTACAGCCTCTTGATGTCGCTCTTTTCTCGCCTCTTTCTAACGCTTATACGAAGCAATTGGATGATTTTATAAGGGATAGCCAAGGCTTCACCCGGCTCACTAAACGTGACTTTTTTCGCCTTTTTTGGGCTAGCTGGAATGAGGTTTTTATAAGCAAGAATATCAATTCAGCATTCAGAACGACTGGTCTATATCCCTTTGATCCGGAGATTGTTATCAACAAATTCAACAAGAAAATCACCAGCCGGCCATCCTCAAGCGAATCCGGAGCTTCAATTATTCCTCCAGAAGATTGGAGACGGCTTGAGAAGCTTGTTAAAACTGTTGTTAACAATATTTATGATGAAAAGGCTGTACAGCTTCGAGAAACGGTGTCACATCTTTCTACTCAGCTTATCTTGCTTCAAAATGAGAATCAAGGCCTGAAAAGAGCTCTCATAAATGCAAAGAAGCCTAAAAACAAGAAACAGCCTTTATTACTAGGTTTACCATCAGAACAAGATGGTGGAGCGCTTTTTATGAGCCCTACTAAGGTTCAGCAAGCTCGTGATATTATTTCTCAAAAAAATGACGAAGCCGCGCAGAAGCAGGCTCATAAAGATGATAAAAAGCTTCAACAACAGCTTAAAAAGCAAGCTAGAGAGGCTGAAAAGGTTAAAAGAGCTCAAATCCGACAAGAAAAACGCGAGCAGCGTGAGCAAGAGGCTGCGGAAAAGCAACGGCTTAAGGACGAGCAAGAATTGGCTAAGCTAGCTGATTTACAGCTTCAAAATGATGTTATATCAACTCCAAAGGCTTCAAAAAGGCCTACAAAGCAAATTTCTAGGCAAGCAAAGCCAAGAGTGCAACCTGAGGCTCATGTGGAGGATAATGAGGTGGTTGTTACTACAAACCGTAGGGGCCGCGCGATACGGCCCCCTGCACGTTTTCGCGATTAACTTTTATGCTTTTTAGATTCGCCATAGCTTATTTAGTGCTACACCAGAAATTCACTATATTTAATTATTATGTGGTGTTGTAAAGCTTCAAAATATTCTGTACAGTAAGCCGTTGAAATTATTCCTCAGGTAGGGTTATTCCTCAGGCGGTGAGGGACGGTAGTCATCACGTGACCTATGATCATATTCTTTACAAACACATTACCAAGTTAGGGAGCCAGCTGCAGGAGGCTCAAGATCATCAATACAGCGCTGATACGGATAACGTTGACGCCCTAGAAGACGAGTATGAAAATCTCAAAGAACAGCTGAAGCCTGAAGGAACACCGCTGTGCCATGGTAGAGTTAATCGAAGAACGTGATAATGTAGTGGCGCAGTGGACGGCCGAAAAACCTCGCACACCTATGAAAACGCACCTACGCAGGCAAAAAGTACTGCAGGAAAGAATCCCAGTTATAAAAGACTCCTTCGAGCCCAATTACTCACTTTCGGCAGCTCAACCGACGTGGTTGAAGCATGCCACCAAAACAGCAAGAAAGGGGGCGCCGTAGCCAGAACCACGGTTCGCAGATGACCCTGATATACGCGCTTACGCAGGAGCGGCTATCAAAGACCTCAAGGCATTGAAAAACATAGGAAGCCCACCAGATTGATATGCCGCACGAGCTGGCAATCGCCGTGGTAGAGGCATTCTTACACCAAGCTCACTGGGTAAAGGATACGCCATTGAATGAGCAGCTCGTACAGAGCCTAACCCATATAGAATTGAGCGTGGAAAAGACGCAGAAAGAGGTTTCTCAGGTATCGCGAGAGATCAATACAACAAAGAGTAACACTAACTGACTTGTGGAGGCAATATGCCACCCTACAAACCCTAGCACGCGCATCTATGGTATCGCAAAAAAATCGTGCAGCTTTAGTCATGTGACAGGTAGCTCCGAATCGTACGTATGTCGGATTGGTCGGTTTATTCCAGGCCAATCCTGAAGAGTGTTTTACTAGGATCAAAGAAAAGAAGTGACTAGCAAGATTGTATGTATTGAGTTCTGTGTCTGTCTTTCAAGTTTTTAAAGCCGGGTCCTTTATAGACACCTTTGGCGGGGTGATTTGTGAGCTATCAGGAGGGGTAAATATTGGGCTGAAATCTAGGTGCCCAGATATATGCCTAAAGGTGCCTTTTAGACCTGTAAGATTGAACAGTCGATCTTTCTGCCTCGTTTGAAAGCCGGATTATCTGACACCAAGAAGCACTGGAGATTGGCATGCCCCGTGAGCTCTCGACTTCCGTGGTGGACGCGTTCTTATACCTGGCTCGAAGGGTGAAGAATACGCCTACGAATGAGCAACTAGCGCAGCGGCTCGCGAAGGTCGAATTACACGTGGAAAAGACGCAGAAAGAGGTATCTCAGGCCTCTCGAGAGATTACTACGACCAAAAGCAACACGAACCGCCTGGTGGAGGCAATGTGCCACCCAACATCCCCAGGGACACGTACCGCGAAAAATTCTCCAAGCTTCAGTCACGTGACAACTAGCTCAGAGTCGTACGTACAGGCCTGGGGACGTAAGGTGCCCTCGAGCCCTCCCACGGTCCCTAGTGGGATTGAGTAGTGGAGGAAGCTTGCCATCAACCCCATATCCAAGCCAGGAGGACCTAGAGGTCTATCTGGAACATACCGATCCAAATATCCTCAACCCGATACGTCGATTCCCGGATAAGGTGGTGGAGAAGCAAGACACCACCATCGCACATCGACGAATTGCGGCAGCCCGTATACTACCTAGTGGCGATATTATACTCTTACTAGGCACAGTGGACGATGTCGACCAGCTTACCCGCAAGAAGGACTGGATTAGGGCATTCGGAAACGAAGCATGTATACGAAAACGTACATGGGGCGTCGTCGTACACGGTGTCAACACGAATATCAACCCCAAACAGCCTCAATTCATAACCACGCTTACCTCAGAGAACGCCCCGGTGTTCGCACAGCTTCCAGCCTCTATGAATGTCACACACACGGGCTGGCTCCTAAGCGAGTATAAGATCAAGGAACAGAAGCTCACAAATACCCACCTTGTAGTTATATTCGATGATGAAAGGATTGCTAATTTTGCAATCTAACGCGGCCTTATTATTAAGGGAAGACAGCACAATGTCTCAATATACGACAAAGCAGCCAATCTCCAGCAGTGCTTCAAGTGTCAGATGTATAAATATATCGCCAGGCACTGTCAGCACCAGATCTGCTGCGCGTACTGCGCTGGATCTCATGATACAGGGGATTGCCCTACACCGAAAGAGAAAGAATACGCTAAATGTGCTAATTGCACCGCAGAAAATGTCCATATCAAAGATCCTGCCAAGAGACTCAATACGAAACACTTTGCGTACGCGAGGGAGTGCCCGATACGAGCTACATGCCTCACAGGGGCACATCAACGACGTACATACAGCCCACAATATCACACTCCTGTGATACGACCTGGCAATATTTAGCCCAGAGCCATCTCACCAAATGACTCTACACCAGCTGAAGCAGCCAATACAGAGCGAAGTCCTCGCGCACCGGCTCATATAGCCACCACACGTCGATCTGCCAACTTAAGAAGTAAGAGCACAGCAGCCGCCCGAAAACGAGTGGCAGAACAATCTGAGCCTGAGCTAATAAGCCCTACATTAGGTGATCCTACCAATAGATCCTTGAAAAAGCCTATGAGAGCGCAGTAGGATAAAGATCTAGTTATAGATGCAGATCCTAATCCTGAATCTAAGATAGAACCTGAGACCCAGATCAAATATATATATAACACACGTGCACGTCAGAATACGAAGCCTCCACCAGGAACCCCGGTTCTGCAATCAGATATTGCTCCACTGGAAATTTCACATGTGCAAGCTGTTAGGACTGTCCGCCGAAGTAAGAGTGTGCGTACGATCCCAGATGATGACTCATCTGAGGATGAACTTACCCAGTCATCAATCCACGAAGCCTCTTAGGAGCCAATCGAGCCAGCTCAGGAGGCTGATACGCTAATAACCACGAACCTTGAAGACAGCACCTGGGCTAACAATCAGTAATGTATCGTAACACCAATTGACTACAAATCCTGCAGGCTAACTGCTGGAAATCGCGGGACGAGGTCTAGATGCATCTCTTTGGTGAGAGCGAGGTGCAAAATTACGATATCCTGGCTATCCAGGAACCCTACATCAACAAACATACCGACCCACTAACAACATACTCACTAGCGCTCAAGGGCAGCTTCCATATCCTACTGCAGCCCACACCCAAGGAAGAATACAAGAAATGCCCACGAGTCTGTTTCTACGTCAATAGAGGGCTAGATCCAGCCACATGGGAGGTCCAATACTATAATAGAGATCTGAGCACATTGACACTTCATACAGCTGCCCATGGAACCATCTATATTTACAATGTATACAATCCAGGAGTCAATAGCAACAAGGAATCTGTAATTAGCGCCCTGCAAACCGCCATGGCACTTAGGGCGCAGCATATTGTATTGGGGGACTTCAACCGACATCACCCGCTGTGGGCGGGCCCGCGGTACCGACACGTTGACGAGGAGGCCACCGAATTGATTAATCTTATGGATGAGCATGGGCTTGAGCAGCTCCTGCCACTAGGCACGATCACGTACGAGAGGGTTAACGCCAAATCTACAATTGATCTGGTGTGGGCATCGCACAATCTAGCTAACCAGGTAGTGAGCTGCGACACCAAGCCAGAGTGGTGGTATAGAGCAGATTATGTCCCAATCTCCACTTAGTTTGACCTTACAGCTGTACGTGTTCCTCCAATGGTTCGCAAGCAGTAGAATGCAACAGATTGGGACCTCTTCCTTAAACTGATAGATATATACAATTGGCACCCAAGGGAGCTCAATGACAATGAGGCGATCAATGAGGCGATCCGCTATCTAGTTGAGGCAATCAATCAGGCAGCTGAGCAAGCAACACCTACAAAACAGATTAGCATCTACTTACGAGCGGGCTACACCCCAGAGATGGCGAAGCTTAAACACCACGTATCTAGGTGTAGATGACACGCACGTCGTATAAATATAGATTAGGCATGGGAGGACTACGCAGAGGCTAGGAAAGAGATAAAATGGCGCACCAATGAGCTCGCACGAGATCTACATCTCCAACGAATTGAGCAGGCAACAGAGTCAATAGATGGATTCTGGAGAATTGCCCGTTGGGTCCGCAATAGGGGCAAACCATGTGCCACGTTTACCCCAACATTATACTACAATAACACGAGTTACACAGCCCCAAAGGAGAAAGCAGCTCTATTCCGAGAGGTCCTCCACCCAGAGCCCCTGGAGGCAGATCTGTCAGATATTGGACCACAATATAGATATCCCAAACCATATACGATGCCACCAATCATGTTAGACGAAGTCCGAATGGCAGTAACCAACGTGAAGCCCGACAAAGCACCAGGGCCAGATGGGATCCCCAATCTGGTCCTACAAAGACTGCTCCCTACTATTGAGGCCTATCTTGTTAATCTCTTTAATGCATGCCTATATCAACAATACTGCCCTGACCATTTCTGAAAGTTGACAACAGTTATCCTTCGCAAGCCTGGAAAGCCTAATTACTCTAATCTAAAGGCGTACCGCCCAATAGCGTTACTGAGCACGATTGGCAAAGCACTAGAATCAGTGTTAGCCAGACGTCTCAGCTATCTAGTGGAGCAATATAATCTTTTACCAAAGCAACATATTGGAGGACGTCGCGGCCGCTCATGCGAACTAGCAATCCATCTCTTACTAGAAGAGACCCATAGTGCGTGGAGAGAGGGCTCAAGAGTAGCCTCAGGGTTTGCACTTGACGCGGTAGGGGCTTTTGATAACGTCAATCATATAAGGCTGATACACGACCTACGAAAGCGCCGGGTGCCAGATGACCTGATTGGCTGGATTGAGAGCTTTCTAAATAATCGCCGCACGTTAATCACACTCCTAGAGGGCAATATGAGGGAATTTCTAGTTAATATAGGCATTCCGCAGGGCTCCCCATTATCACCAATCCTATTCCTATTCTTTAATGCAGATCTTATTGAGCAGATACTCGCCGAGTGCCCGGACGTGATTGTACTTGGATATATTAACGACATCTTCATTATAACATATAGAACCTCCGCCGCAGCCAACTGCCACACACTCACCAAAGTATACTAGGTTGCAGAGCGCTGGGAGATAACACATGCCTCTAAATTTGCGCCTGCTAAATATCAACTTACCCACTTTTGGCGGAAGCACCAAATGGTGCCTAAGCCGAGTGGTAGGCTGGATGTACCTCTCATAATTAAGGGAGTAGAAATTAAGCCTATGGACTCAATCAAATATCTAGGAGTTTATCTGGATATCCACCTCACTGGGGAAGTGCACGTACAGGAGATGAGAAAGAAGGCTGCAAAACTGGTGGCGGGATTAAGCTCAATCGCAGGATCGATATGGGGAACGCTCCTGGTTCATCTAAGGAAGATATACATGGCTGTCCTCCAACCACAGATCATGTACGCGTGCTCCACGTGGTATATACGAGGTGGAAGAGGGTTCACCGGTGCGCAGCGAGCTGCAGAGCAAGCCATCCGATTGATCCAGGATCAGGCTCTTCACCAGATATCTGGCGCGTTCAAACGTATGTCACGACAGGCCCTAGAGGTCTGCCTCCACGTACCACCTGCAGAGCTCACGCTCGCAAAGCTGGCTGAGGAGGCCTGCCTGCGGATCATGACCTCACCACTTCGATCTACGCTTTACCAAATACGTGGCCAAGCCCACCGTAACGACCCATACACGTTGCCACTTCATCGATTGGAAACAGCCATCAACCGCAAACTGGGACATGATACTAGCCAACGCATCGAGACAATCTACCCCTTTGTAGTGCCACCGTGGTGGGAGCCACCAGAAGCAAGGATTGACGATACCCATGAGGCTATCAAGGCTATTGAAGCAATCTTAGGAATAGATACAACAATACAGTTCTTTACCGATGGGAGCGGCTTTGACAATGGGATTGGGGCAGCGGTCTACTCATTAATAGGATAGGCTTATAAGCCAGTAGGCTTATCTGACACACATACTGTTTATGCAGGGGAACTGGAGGGAATCGATGCGGCATTGGAAATCCTACTCCAAAGCCAGCCATGCGATGACAACCCACACGAAGCCACAATCTACACAGATAATCAAGCCGCAATACGCGCCACGTGCCAGCCAGGGCGGTCCTCTGGGCAGTATATCCTTCGACGGATCGTACGACACCTGGGCCTCCTACGCGACAACCGATCTCGATGGCGTGTACGACTACAGTGGGTGCCAGGCCATAAAGGGGTCCCAGGCAATGAGAAAGCAGACTAGCTGGCAAAGTTGGCTGCAGTCGAGGCGACACGGCGTACACAGGAGAACGCCCGCATAGCCAGGATCAGCGCACCCAATCAGACTACACCACACGCCGCACGAATGTCGTATATTCCAAATCAGTCAACTATCCTTATGGCAGTGTGTCGCCAGAGGCTACATGCAGGCTTTGCAAAGAGGTGGAAGGAACAGTGGGAGCATGCCAACCATGGACGGCATCTCTATCGGATAATCAAAGTACCAACGAAGATGGTATTGCAGCTACACGAGGGATTACGACAGGCTTGGAGTTTGGTGTTAATCTAACTACAAACAGGTAAATCAGCGCTACGCAGCTTCCTAGCGAGTGTACGGATTGAAGACTCACCTCAATGCGAATGTGGCCTTAGAGATCAGGATATGGCCCACGTCCTCATACAGTGTCCTACCCATATAAACCTGCGTATGGAGACTCTCTGGAAAGAAGCACGCGAAACAGATTATCGGAAGCTCCTTAGCGAACCTCAGTGGGTTCATGTATGCAATTGTTGATATTTTCAAAAAAAAAACCTCGCGCACCTATGAAAACGCACCCACGCAGGTAAAAAGTACTGCTGGAAAGAATCTCAGTGAAAATAGACCTCCTTGACAGTATATTTACCAACTTTCGCCTGCTCAATCGACGCGGTTGAAGCATGGGCCCGAAAAGAGGTAAAAAGGGCACTCCGTGGCCAGAACCACGGTTTGCAGATGACCCTGATATACGCGCATATGTAGCTGCAGCCATCAAAGATCTCGAGGCACTGAAGAAGCACCAAGAAGCACTGGAGATTGGCATGCCCCGTGAGCTCTCTACTTCCGTGGTTGACGCGTTCTTATACCTGGCTCGAAGGGTGAAGAATACGCCTACGAATGAGCAACTAGCGCAGCGGCTCGCGAAGGTCGAATTACACGTGGAAAAGACGCAGAAAGAGGTATCTCAGGCCTCTCGAGAGATTACTACGACCAAAAGCAACACGAACCGCCTGGTGGAGGCAATATGCCACCCAACATCCCCAGGGACACGTACCGCGAAAAATTCTCCAAGCTTCAGTCACGTGACAACTAGCTCAGAGTCGTACGTACAGGCCTGGGGACGTAAGGTGCCCTCGAACCCTCCCACGGTCCCTAGCGTGGGATTGAGTAGTGGAGGAAGCTTGCCATCAACCCCATATCCAAGCCAGGAGGACCTAGAGGTCTATCTGGAACATACCGATCCAAATATCCTCAACCCGATACGTCGATTCCCGGATAAGGTGGTGGAGAAGGCAAATCTCGCAATACGCAGCACTCAAGACACCACCATCGCACATCGACGAATTGCGGCAGCCCGTATACTACCTAGTGGCGATATTATACTCTTACTAGGCACAGTGGACGACGTCGACCAGCTTACCCGCAAGAAGGACTGGATTAGGGCAT